>NC_050460.1:11133888-11303888 GCF_903995425.1 Onychomys torridus | reverse complement strand
GCTGGACCAGCTCTCAGCCACATTAGAGGTTCTTAAACAGTGGCTTCCTTGGGCTGGAGCAATGGGGTATGTGGTCAGTTGATGTAAAAGACACTGGTCCTAGAACCTGCATATTGTTTAGTCCAAGGCTGTGTGAAGTCCACTAAAGTCTTCATTTGTGGTTTCTATTTTTCTGAATTTCATGAAGTCATCACTTTGTGTGTGTGGGGATGAGGGGGAGTCTGATTTCTTTTATTGCAATTCTATTTAGTAGTAACAAAGGGGTCATTGGTTGTCTTGATTGGTTTGGCTTTCAAAAGCAGCTCTTGGGGGAAGATTTGTTGTGCCTCTAGGACCAGCTCTTTTGATGTGCATTCAGGAAGCCAGGAAGCTAACCTGGTGTTAAAAAGGCTGTTTTTATTTATTTATTTGTTTGTTTGTTTGTTTGTTTATTCTCTGTCTGTCTGACTGTCTGTCTGTCTGTCTCTCTCTCTCTCACACACACACACACACACACACACACACACACACACGCATACGCACACGCACACGCATATTGCTAAGAATCTAATACAGCACTTCCTGCATACTAACTCAGGGCTCTACCACTGATCCCTAGCTCTCCTTCACAAAGTAAAGTTTATAATGGTGTCATGCTGTGCCCATGGTGGGCTGGGTATACCAAGTACTTACAGAAGATGATTCGTTTATCTGACACAACACAACCAGGAAAGCTTCTTTCTAAAACGTGCTTGAGTTTACTTTTATTTTCTTTTGTCCCTGGCATAGGTATTGACATCCTGAAGCTCGTAGCGGCCCAGGTGGGAAGCCAGTGGAAGGACATCTATCAGTTTCTTTGCAATGCCAGTGAGAGGGAGGTGGCTGCTTTCTCCAATGGGTACACCGCTGACCATGAACGGGCTTACGCAGCCCTGCAGCACTGGACCATCCGTGGCCCCGAGGCCAGCCTCGCCCAGCTAATCAGTGCCCTGCGCCAACACCGACGCAATGACGTAGTGGAGAAGATTCGTGGGCTGATGGAAGATACTACGCAGGTAATAGAGCCCTCCATGTTTGTTTGCTTTGCTACTAATCTGTTTGTCTTTGAACTTCACATTTGGTCAGGTATGTTTGCAAAGAAAAACAACAGATCTTAGGGGTTTGGGTAGTTGTGCTGCATGCAAGTGTTTACACACAGACACACTCAAGCGTACCTGTACTTTTTAGGGCAAAAGTCCTCAATGGCGGTTTACAATCATCTTGTGATTTCTGCCATTGTTTGATGCTTGGAACTCCACTGCACGCCTATCAAACAGACTATGGGGGGGTGGGTTATTGTGAATCACCTTTTTTAGCTTTCCAAGTGTCTGCAGTGTGAGGAATTGAGAATCCTTGTCTTTGGAAGTAAGTTCTAGGATCACCATATGCAGCCAGAACCATTGTTTGTTAAAATCAACTTAAAACCTCATTTTTCATTGAATGTTTTGAACAAAACCAAACAGGGAAGGAACCCTTCCTCTTCCAGAGGGTGTGTGCCCGCTCGTGTGTGAGTTTTCTGGCTTAATTAGGGAGGCCCTCCTTGCTTGTTGAAAAACAATAGCAATTGGTAACAGAACTGCCTCTCATTGGTTGTTCAGCTGCCTTCATCACATGGGAACTGAGAACATCCAAGGAGCGTATGTTATTGATGCACTAATTTTGGAGCCAAACGCTGGATCCAAATCCTGGCTCTGACCCTTGTTAGATGAATAATCAAAGACAAGTTACATCCAGTTTTTCTGATACTGATCATATTTGCAAGCCTTTTTTGTTGGCATTAATAACAACAGTATAACTATGGAATATGAGATGCCTGAGTTAGTGCTGTTGTCCTAGCATGGTAATTACTATCATCATGTAACTAATTTCACTCAGCCATTCCTTGCTCAATAGTTCCCGAAAAACATGAATTAAGTAGAAGATTCAGTATTGGATCGTATTTCAAATAGACTTGGATTAAAATTTGGGGATGTATTCTGCCATTAAGACTTGATAAAACCCACTTGAGGTTAAAGGCCATTCTGCATGTGTTATGCCTTCTAGGGTTCCAATTTATTATTTATAAGAGCTGAGTAAAGATTAATTCACCACTTTAACTCAGCTCATGACCATTCTGTACCAAATTTTGCACAAGGGACTCAAGGTTATGTATCTTTTATCTTTTTACATTAACAGTGTAATACCCCTTCATTAGTAATGTAAACATTGATCAGGTGAGTTTTATTTTTAATAGTGATATTAGGATATGAATGTGTAGTTGTTGGCCGACTTTGAAGGGTGGTTTTCGTCGTTCTTGGTATATTTTTAACCTCTTTGAAACGTGCAGTTTCAGAAAAATGTTTACTGAGAAGCCAGTTATAAACATTAATAGGCACACACCAATGTGCTGCAGGAGTTTTTTCATGTGTATTTTATCTGCACGTATGTGTGTGCACCTTGTGTGTGCCTGTTGCCCTCAGAGGCCAGAAGACAGTGTAGGAGCCCCAGGAACTGGAGTCAAAGATGGTTGTAAGCCTCCAGATGGTTGCTAGGAGTCAAACACAGGTTCTCTACAAGAGAGGTCAGTGCTATTAACCACTGAGTCGCCTCTGGAACCTTTGTGTTGTAAATTTTAAGAGAAATTTTTGAGAAGCCTGGTACACAGTCATAGCTAGGCCTTTAAATAGTTGGGTTTGGAAAGGCAAGAGAAATATTTATCCTCCACTTAAATAAGATACTTGCAGTTGAAATAGAGGGAATCCAGAGGTGGTGTGTCATGCTTTCATGAATGTTGGCTTTAAGAGAAAGAACTGGTCAGACAATGAGAGACTGAAGACGGGTTCAGACATTTGGGAACAAATTGCCATATCTCCTCGACAACACCTAGGAGAAAGATAATGCAAGTTAAACCGCATTAGGATTTGGTTATCCCAAATCTGTGATGATCCCTAAAGATAAGAGGTAACTGTGGCCAGGTGGTGGTGGCTCATGCCTTTACTCCATCCCAGCACTCGGGAGGCAGAGGCAGGTGGATCTTGAGGCTAGCTTGGTCTATATAGTGAGATTCGGAACAGCTAGGGCTACATAGTGAGACTGTCTCAAAAAAAACTAACTAGACAAATATATAAAACAAAAAGTGTGACTGGGTATCCAGTGGAATGACTGATAACCTAAAAAGCATACGCAATTTACAAGAATGAGATAAAACACAAAGTATCTCTTCCTAGATGATAACCTTATACACACCTCTTTCCTATCTCTCATCTCCACTATACTAAAAAAAAAAAAAAAAAAAAAAAAAAAATCCTAACCAAACCTACTTTTTTAATTTGTATTTTGAGAGGCCATGGTGTGCAAGCATTCTATAGCTCCCAGCTTGATTTTTCTGTAGCCTGGGCATGATGACGCATGCTGAGAGGACAATGCTAAGCTTCTTATTGCATGTTGCAATAATGCACATCATTGCATTGCACCATTCTGGGTCTGGTTCTTAACTAATTTTAGGAGCTAATGAGCCTGATTCTTGACTGCCAGTCCTTAACAACTGCACAGTATGGAACAGTCCGCCATCCATAGCTTCTCTCTGAGATTTGTCAAGTCCAGCTAGAGACCTGGAAAGCAGGGGGCATAATTAAGACTCACTCTTCACTTTTTCTGGTGGAATTGCCTTCCCGGTGTATTGTGGTACTATTGGTGATTCAGGACTTTGCCCCAGGAGTTAATGGACTCTTAATGTGTAAAAATGACTCATTTTAAATGGTTAATGCTTCTTCCTGTTCGTGAGGCCGAGAACACTTGCATTACACTGCCTTTCAAAGGTTGGCATCTGTGTGGCTTTTAGTTACTCTGTCCAGAACAGCTGGTTTGACATTAACCATGGCAGCCATTATTAATTCCATCCCGAGGCTGGCTCTTTCTTCATTTGAGATGTGAAGTGCATTTCGCAGGCCTTTCCTTCTAGGATCAGTCTCTAAACTGAACCCAGATCCTCCAGAATTGGAGCTTTTCTTCCAGCCATGTGCATTTGAGAGCTAAGTAGTGGGGTAATAGCTAGAAGTGAATAGGTTTTTTACACATCTATTTAAATTCTTTCAAGAAGTGTGTGTGTGTGTGTGTGTGTGTGTGTGTGTGTGTGTGTGTGTGTGTGTTTGAGACAAGGTTTCTCTGAGTATCCCTGGCTGTCCTAAAACTAGCTTTGTAGACCAGGTTGACCTTGAACTCAGAGATCTGCCTCCCAAGTGCTGCAATTTTAGATTTACCTTATTTTTTAATGAATACCATAAGGACTGAAGCAACCATGCTTAAGCTACAAAGTGCATTACAAATGTGTGCTCTTCACCATTTTCAGGAAACTTTAATCTTATTTACGTTTACTTTCATTGTCAAGATTTTAGGGGCTGGGGATGTAGCTCAGTGGGTAGAGTGATTACCTAGTATTGGCCAGGCCTGGGGTCCACCCCCAGCACTTCATAAACCAGATGTAATGGCCCATATCCATAATCACAGAACTCCCGTGCTGGAAGCAGGAGTTCAGGACCACCATCGGTCACAGAGAGAGTTTGAGGTCAGCCTGGGATAGTCTATCTTAAGAGAAAAAGTAATAACCATAAAATAAAAAGAATTTTCATGCTCTACACTCACTGCCCTGCAAAACATGGTGAGTGTGCTCTTCCACAGTCCGGGTTTGTGTTGAGTTCCCGGGCCCTTCTCTATTGCCTTCCTCCGGTCTCCGCGTCTTCCGGGATCTTTTCTTTTCTTTTTTTTCTTTTTTTAGTTGAGGACCAAACCCAGGGCCTTGCGCTTTCTAGGCAAGTGCTCTACCACTGAGCTAAATCCCCAACCCTGGATCTTTCTTCTTTGTCTAAACAACACTTCTTGTTTGTTGGCATCCCATGAAAACTCATTGTCTGGGATATGCCCTACCCAATAAATAACTAGAAGAATATTATTTCACTATAGTTTTGAGGGATAGCTAGGCATCAGAAGTTTGGCGTCCCAATTCCTTTCTTTTGGTACCTTTAATGCTTGGGTTTATGTTTCTCCTCCTGGAGCAGCAAGGAGATGACGTGGATTTTATCTTTCAGTCTCTATTATGTAAGAATTCATGAGCACAGTATGATGCCAGGCACTTTGGACTCCACAGATAAGACTGTCAAGGGAGCTTGCAGTTGACCAGCAGTAACTCACAGAGACCTGTGTAATCAAAGAGACTGAGTCCAGGAGGTTGGAGGGCAAATGTACTCGCTGTTCTTGGAAACAGCCGTTAAGATTCCAGTCAGAACAGAAGCGTGGAGACGAATGGCAGGCTAAATGCCTTGGTATGATCAGTTTGAGGACCCTGGGTACACCACCGTGCTCCTCTGTCTCAGTTTCTTTGTGATAAAACATGATGCTTTTGGGTTGTGTTGGGGGATGAATGTGGTGTGGCCGCCAGAAAGCAGTCCGAGTATGTTTATTTCTTTTTAGATGTAATGACTTCCCGACTTGTTCCTAACCAGCTCCAATTCACACACATAATGGATCTTTTAAATCCTGAAGGCTGGGGTCACATAGTTTTGGGCAGGGAGGCTCACCAGGTTTTGAGGCTGCTGGAAGTGGATGGTCTGTCAAGGCGGAGTTGCCTGGGTTCCGCGGCCAAGAACTAGAAAATCCAGCTAACTGTAAATATTTATTCCTTCCTGCCTGAGAGAGTGCTCCTAGACTGGTTGGAATGTTTTCCCTTGCAAGGAAACAAAGGTGTGTGTGGAGATAACACTTTCCCCTTGCTGGTTTTCAAGAGAAGAGAAATGACTTTCGTTAGCTGAATTTCTAGGTTTTCTTTTTAACTTTCTTTTTCTTCTTTCCCCCTACTTTTATTTGTGGACCCTTGGGAATGCAGATAGTCTTAGTGAGTGCAGTGTTTGTTTTCTGTTTTCTTTCTTATAATCTCTTTCCCTTCCTTCAGTGGGATATGGGGGCTAAGAAGGAACTCCTTTTCTCCTTAGGAAGCCCTGGTGAAGTCTGTACATTTGCATGAGAATTCAAGGCCATACTCTTCACACCTTAAACAATGTTTACCAGAATTGACTGAGGTACTGATTTGTCAAGCTCTGGGATGTATAAAGCCAGGTGTGAGAGCACTGCTTAGTGGCCAAGTTCTGGAACAATCTGACTTGTCTGCCAACAACTTTTTATGATTTCATTTTGATTTTTTTTTAAACTGGGTCTTGCCGTGTAACTCTGCCTATCCTAGAACTTAGGAAGCAGAGGCAGGCAGATCTCTGAGTTTGAGGCCAGCCTGGTCTACACAATGAGTCCCAGGACAGTTAGTGTTATAGAGAGAGATCCTGTCTCAAAACAGCAAGAGCAGTGTTTTGTTTTATTTTATTTTCCCAGACAGGGTTTTTCTGTGTAGACCAGGCTGTCCTTGAACTCACAGAGATCCGCCTGCCTCTGCCTCCCAAGTGCTGGGATTAAAGGTGGGTGCCACCACTGCCCAGTGTTTTGTTGTTGTTGTTGTTTAGACAATAATAATTTTTAAAAATGAAGGGGCTGGAGAGATGTCTCAGCATTTAACAGCCCCTGCTGCTTTTGCAGAGGTCCAGCCTCAGTTCCTAGCACCCTCATGGAGGCTTATACTGTCTTTAACTCCTGTTTTATAGGGTCTAATGCCTCTTGGCTTCTGTGGGCACCACACACACACATACATACATAATGAAAGAACACATCCGTACACATAAAAATAATAAAACGTTAAGTTTAATAAAACATCCTGTGGTTCTATTGTTTGTTTGGTTTTGTTTTTCAAGACAAGGTTTCTCTGTTTAGTTTTGGAGCCCGTCCTGGATCTGGCTCTGTAGACCAGGTTGGCCTCGAACTCACAGAGATCCGCTTGGCTCTGCCTTGCCACCACTGCCCAGCTTCATCCTGTGACTCTTAAGAAGTTGATGCAGGAGGGCTGCAAACTTGTGGGTAACCTTGGCTAACACAGCACGACTCTGTAGAAAGAGGCCAGGAGGGGGGAGGAGGATGGAGACAAGTGAGGGAGGGAGGGGGAGGGAGGGGGAGGGAGGGAGAGGGTGGGGGAGAGAAGCAGTATGGCTTCAGCTGCTTGCTGCGAGTGGTGTTGTTCAGGGCCGTTGAGCCTGGGTGCCTTCCTCTCGCCCTCTTTGCCCAGTGACGTCAGGTAGGTGAGGCTACACTGATTCAACAGCCACAGAACTCAGCTGATTTTGTTGTTTCTTACTTGAATGATTCCTTGTCCTTAGGGAATGTTTGGCCTTGGTAGAACCACATAGAAGAACTAACCTTTTTGGGATCAGAGTGAGTGCTTGGCCAAGCTTATGTCTCCCTCTTCCTCCCAAGCCCCCTCCAGCCCTCCCCTCCCTCTGTCTTATATAGTAGTAGCCTTTGTGTTAGGCACTGGGTGGCGTTGCTCTAGCAGCTGGGAGAATCCCAAGTGCCAGGGGAAGACGGGGCTTCCCTTTGGTGTGGACACTGCTGCTCTGGCTGCTGAGGGGACCACAACTCCTGACTTTTGCTGCCAAGCTGCAGGATGCAGCTGTCCTTATCTATGGGGACTAGCTATTTTCAGAAATGCAGTGAGCATGAGTTGAGGCAAATACCAGCTGTACATTTCAGTTGGCTTTTTAGAGATTCGAATGAGGCTGATTTTTTTGTTTGTTTGTTTTTATGCTGACATTATTGTTAGTTTTCTAGAAAATAGAACTTATTGTCCTCATACTTGAGGACCTGAGAAGACCCAAGTTGTTAGCCAGACTTGTATGGATGTCGTCTCTGCTCTTTGCTGTGTCACTACGGCCCTGAGGGTCATTTAAGGACGTTACTTAATCATAGGGCGTGACTGTGGGCTCTGGGGAGTTTCCAGGGTAGAGAGAGGAGGTCAGCGCACAGGGATTGCTGACACATGCAGGCTCAGGTGTGGACTCAGGTATGTTTCGTGTTGCTGGCTATGTAGCTCAAAGGAGCCATGTCAGTGATTAGACTTCAGACTTTCAATGGCATGTCGAGCTGATTGACTTATCATCATATCTCAAAGTCTCGGCTGAACATGGTGGCTCACATCTGTCATCCCAGCACAAGAGACTGAAACAGGAGGGTCACCAAGCGTTTGAGGTCAGCCTGGGCTCCCCAGTTCAGCCAGGATTCACAGAAAGAACCTGTCAGGCAAACAAACAAATCGACAAACAAAACAAGAACCGAACCCGCTCTCTGAAGTTTCATACAGTTATTCACACCAGCGCTGCCTGCCCTCGAAATAAAAAGAGCGGTGCCCCCCCCCCCCCCCCCCCCCCCCCCCCCCTGCCTCTCAGAGCACTCCCTCTCCAGGATGACAGCCAATGGGCAAGGACTGGTAATTACAATTCACTAGCATGAGCAGATGTTAAACTGGAAATGTGTGTTTCAGTTTACAGCATCAGGGGCGGTTCTCTGTCCAAAGATGGCTAGGAAACTGAAGCCCATGCTTGCTTGTGCATTTTAGAGGACAAGGTCATGGTTTCACTCAAAACTGTGCTTTGCTCCTCTTCCCTGAGACTTCTTTTGCTTCCAGCAGGTAGCCACATCTGCCTGTGTGCAGTCAGGATGTCTCAACCCTTCATCCTTGCAAACAACATGGGTTTTCTTGCATCTCATTTTACTTGGCTCGATAGCAAGCTTTAGAGAAACTTTGTACTGGTCTGTACTAAGAAAGGAACAAGAGTGAAATTCTAGTGCCCCCTCCACATCAAATGCAGGGCTTCAAAGTTTGCATAACAAGTAATGGGAATGGATAAATCCAAGACTTGGGCTTCCTCTTGGTTAGAGTTGAATTTTGTTTCCTCCACTCCCTTTGTAACCTTGGGAAAGCCCAGTTCTGTTCCCACGCCTCAGTTTCTTCGGAACAGCTTTGTAAAGCTCGCTTAAACTGGAAGGGTATGCACCCAGTCCTGCGTTTGACATGGATCATAGTGGCTCTTCTACTTCCTTTTGGAACAGGGAATTCCTAACTGTGAAACCAGGTGGGGGATGGGGTGGAGCAGAGCAGCCTTAGAGTGTCTGTCCATCACATTCAGAACTTTTCACGTCCCTGCTCAGTGAGCAGTATACACGTCATAGTTCCTAACTGTTACTGTTTTTCCTTGGCTCCTGGGTTGACTGTAAGGTGCACCAGTGTGTGCCCCTGAAAACAAAATAAAAACACCACCAGTTGTAGTTGAGAGATACAGTCCTGAATAGAAAGAAAAAGGAAAATGATGGGTGATGTCGTTCTGCATGCTGTGAATGTGTTCCTCTGATTGGTTGATAAATAAGGCTGTTTGGACAATGGTGAGGCAAAATAAGGTTAGGTGGGACATTCTAACTAGAGAGAGAAAAAAAAGGCAGAGAGCAGAGGAGATGCTGCTGGCTGCTGCCACGAGAAGCAAGATGTAAAGATACTGATAAGCCATATGCCACATGGCAAAGTATAGATTTATAGAAATGGGTTAATTTAAGATATAAGAGCTAGCTAACAAGAAGCCTGCCATGGCCATAGTTTAAAAATAATACAAGCCTGTGTGTGTGTTTATTCGGGACCTGGGGGGCCGCGGGAGCTGGGCGCGACACAGGAAACTCTTACTACACATGTGGCTTTTCTTATGTGACTTCTGGGGGTGCAATCCCAAGTTTTCATGTTTACATTTTACTGACTGAGCTAGCCCTTCAGCACAGAAATGGAGTCTTAATACACCCTATGCCTAACACTCAAGTGTACCCACAGGCACATACTTTTTATTATTATCCCCAGTGTTATAATGTTTGTAAGAAGGACAGGTATGTGGGACAAATTTTTAGACTCTGTTCTTTGAAACTGCTATGAAAAGATTGAAGTATATTTTTTAAAAAAAAATCTCTCCTCCCCCCAAGATAGTGACTCAATATCCCCAAAAGGATAAGACTATTATTGATGACATTTTCCATCCTTTTAATCCATTCTCGTACTGACTTTCTCCAAAAGCTCACAGGGAGGAAAACAGAATTTATATTATAGAAAAAAATACAAAAGCTTATTTTCACCACCAATTACCGAGACTTGAGAACACACTCTATTTTACTTTATTTTATTTTGTTTTTTTGAAGCCTAAACACATGCGGAGGTAAACTGACGGCTTCCAGTTTGGCCAGGCTTCTCCATCCTGCATTTTGAGACTGCCCCCTAGTCTATTACAACCTCATGTCACTAGCTCATGAGGAAATCACATCCTGTCTGAAGTAGGCTTTCTTATATAGCCACTAATTTCAACATTTTCCTTGAAGGATAGACAACATGGTTTTGATTTTCCCGTAAAAATTGTCCCTAGGGAAGCATTTTCCATTTACCTCCAGGAGTGAGTTAGAAAGGGCAGTATCATCCATCATTAAAATAATTCATTGCCAAAAGTGGAGGGGGTCTATTTTGGTGTATTTTTAATCCCATCTATAAGTGAGGTGCTCCTGAAAATGGCAGAGAACACAGAAGATGTACACAAAGCCTTCCTAAAAGTAGAATCATGGGTCACTTGGCATACACTTCAGTGAGTACTGCCAGATCCTTGCAAAGAACCTGTATGTAATCTTTTGAATTGGTGTACAGTGTATGATGTTCTGATCTGCACAAGATTAATTTCCTCAAAAAAATAATTTGCACAAAGTAAGAAAAGTCAGTTGGTATTAGAAAGGAAACTGAGGACTTGGAATGTATGCAGACGCTTAGCTTCAGACTGACAGAGAGGAAAGGGCACGGCATTATGCATTCCTGTGGCTTCAGGAATGCTTCCCTTCTACATACTTAAATTCAGAGAGATGCAGATCCTAGAATGTGCCCTGCCAGTGATGTTTGCTATAGCACGAGTTGAAGCCACATGAACATCAGAACAGGTGAGATCTGCTGTGGACATCTACATACTTATCCCAGGAGTGAGTCAGCTCTGGCTGCTAACCTCAAGAATGTGCAGGTTGAGATTGTTTGCTCCTGCTTCTTAGCACTGTGTACATATAGACTCAAGGAACAGTGTGCAAGAAATTGTAATACACTGGTTAACCTCTATGGGGACAGGGGCTGAGCAGTCGGCACCTTGAAGTCTCAGAGGGGTTTGATTGAAACCATGTGTGTTGAGGTTATAATAGCACAAACTCTATGAATTTATTAAGCAATACTAATCTGTTGAGCTCAAAAAACCTAATGGAGGGCCTCTGAAGTGGCTCAGTGAGTAAAGGCACCTGCTGCCCAACATGGCTACTTGAGTTCCATCCCTGCATATGGAGGAAGAAATCCAACTCCACATAACTGTCCTCTGACCCCCACATGATTGCTGTTGGATGTGTGTGTGGTACACACACATACCCTATAATCAATCAATCAATCAATCAATCAATCAATATAGTAGTAATACATTTTAAACAATGAAATAAGTAAAAATCTAAAACCAACCAGACAAACCCAAAACCTTACTTGGACCAGACGTGGTGGAGCACACCTTTAATCCCAGCACTCAGGAGGCAGAGGCAGGCAGATCTCTGTGAGTTCAAGGCCAGCCTGGTCTACAGAGGGAGTTCTAGGATAGCCAGAGCTGTGTTGAGAGACCCTGTCTCAAAGAAACAAAACAAAAATAAAGTAAAAACCTACTAACAAAGACAAACTTGAGTCTTTTTTCTTCAAGGCGTTATTTCCTGTGAAATGGCTTTCTGTTCTTCAGGTCCTCAGGCTAGGTTTTAGAAAGTCTGTGCAGTGTGTTTTCATGGTTAGAACTGTCTAGACTGCACTGAGGGGAACCCCTGGTTTCTAACAATGTGACCTCGCAGTATCCTGATGGTGCTGAGCTTAGCAATAATATTCTAAGACTTGAGTGGGTTTCCACTCAGAACCAAGAAAGCCCGTTTACTTTCTTCCTCACTTCCTTTATTCATGAGAAAGCTAGCCAGGAGTCTGCTCAAGGCTGAAACAGCATGCTGTTGCTGTCAGCAGCCGGGACAGCTCACAGACACCCGCCCCAGCAGCTGGGCGGGGCCTTCCCTCTGGAGCCAGCTGGTTCTTACCAGCTTTGGCAGCATTTGAAGCTTGTCTTGTGGCTTCCTGCAGCAACCCCACTGAGCACCCCGGAAAGGAAGAGTTCTTTTGCTTGGGGCAAAGATTGACCAATTACACTTTGAGTTAAATGTAATCTTTGGGGTTCCTTTTTGTAGCTAACTTTTGTGAATGGTGAGAATTCATGGATGCCATAGAGGTGCAACATTACACTAACTACCTGGTTTTAAGAAGCCATCTACCATGGCCAATTAACTCCTGGCTAACTTATTTATGTACAGTCTTCAGAAAGACTTCAGTTGTAAACAAAATCTTGACCGATTGTCCTGGGCCTCAACTAACCAGGGTGGGTGGAGTTGTCTCTTCAGATAATTTCCCAGGAGCTTCAGGCGTTGGCTAGCCAGGTTAACATTGAGTTTCTCTCCATGTGGGTAAATTGATGCTCTAGGCTTGCATTGGTTCCCAGATTCCGTTTAGACATCCATGTTCATCTGTGGCTTTCCCAGGAAGGCCCATCCTGGATGGCTTGTGTTCCTGTTTTCCATCTCATGACCTTCAGTGACCCCAGGGAGAGATAGACAGTTGAGGGCCTGTGCTGTCGTCCTGCTCATTGGTGATTTCAAGTAGAAGTGTTAGCACGGTTCCTTCCTTCTGCAATAAGTATACCTCCTCATATGTCTCCGAAGGTCTGGGCTGAGCGGGAGAGGAAAAAGAAGGAAAGATAAGAGGCTTGTCAACCATTCTTTCCATTTCAACATACTTGCTTTATCTCTGTATTATGTGGCTATTTCCAATCCATGTTCCCATTTCTGTAACTCCAAGTATCAAATAACTGACGAATTTTTCCTGAAAGCCTTGGGAATCAGCATCATGCCAGTTCCATCTGCATATTTTTTGTATGAAAAAAAAAATGCACAGTAAATTTAGTTTATTTCTGAGTTGGGTCCAGCAAGAATTCACACTTCAAACGTATGCATTTAGAAGTCATTGTCAGGGTTGGAAAGGTGGTTCAGTAGTTCAGAGAACTTGTTGTTTTTGCAGAGTCCCTGAGTTTGAGTCCCAGGGCCAACAGCAGCCAGCTCACAACTGTTTGTAACTCTAGCCCCAGGGGATCTGACAACCCTCTGAACACACACACACACACACACACACACACACACACACACACACACACAAATAAGTAATAATAAAAGTTGTTTTTTTTTTTAATTATTGTCTCCTCTCATTTAAAATTTAAAGGGAACCTACCCCCTTTTAATCAAATTGTAATCAATGTGGTTTTTCTATTTCTTTTGAGATTTTAATATAATTGCATTGTTTCCCCTTCCCTTTCCTCCCTCAAACCTTCCCATCTACCCTTCCTTGCTCTCTCTCAATGCATGGCCTTTTTTTCCACCAATGATTGTTAAGAAGTCATTATGGCAGCCATCGTTTAGTCTGTGAACTTAGGAATGGAATAGATTCAGGTTAAAAAAATTATGATCTGGTTGCTAGCTCCCTTTCCCCTTACCTGAAATCCTGGGAGCACACAGATTGAAATTCCTTTTTAAATTTTATTTTATTTAGTGTGTAGGCATGTTTTGCTTGCATTTGAGTATGTGCACTACATGCATGCCTGGTGCCTGTGGGGGTCAGAAGAAAGTATTGAGTCGTCTACGACTGGAGTTACAGAAGGTTGTGAATCACCATGCCGTTCCTGGGAATCGAACTCAGGTCCTTCGAAAGAGTAACCAGTGCTCTTAACCACTGACATCTCTCCAGCCCTGCGTTTAACTTCTTTACTGCTTTTTTGTCTGAGTTCTTGTTCTCTAGCATAAGAACCAGTGGATTCGATGGAGTCAGATATTACAAAATCCTGACCTGGCAAGGAAGAGAGGGCTCAGGCTGGACTCCTACACGGACCTGCAGATGGTCGAAAATCTAATTTCATCTTCATTAGTGAGCAGCTGGTCGGCAGGGGAATACAAGCTTGAGATAACATCACACTCCCCACATAATTGTCATTTTTTACTTATTTGTGACCATAATTCCTTTGAGATAAACCTTTAGTGGAAATTCAGTTTGTTTGTTTTTCTTAACTGGTCCATCACTGGTCTGCCAGGATCTGAAATATTTTCAAATAGAAAACAAATTATCGGTCTCAATCAAAGTATGTGGTGTTTACAGAATGTCTCATCCATCCTTCTATCCTAGGACAGCTGTCCAGCCGGAGGGTAAGACCACTCTTGAGTTCCGTGCCCTGGCAGCCTCTTCTGATCACCCCTTCCTCCGCCCAGAGGCCAGGGCATCTTCTTGTACGCCTGTACTGTTAGTGATGAGTGTACGGAGCTCAGCTTCTCTAAGCGCTGTGGGCTTTTGTCCCTCAGCATGGATTCCAGACGGGTTATATGGATTCATCTTGGCATTTTGTGAGAGCCAGCTTTCCAGCGTTTTTTACAAGATCTGGGTGACAAGCTATTCAACTCATGGAATAGCAATTAGTTTCAGTTGGGATTCGCAAAGGGTGCTCTTGGAACCATTACTAAAATGATATTTTCACAAGCAAGTTGAGAACTCTCTTCCTTTGTGGTGTTACTTGAGATATGGGGAGAGCATCAGGCAGGAAGGGTAGCTGTGTATCCGACTTCCTTAAGAAGCCACCAGGCATCTGTGGCCAGTGGCTATGTCACAGAGAAGAGCGCATGGTGATATCCATGTGGGAAATGCCAGGGGCTAAGGAGTTAAGTTGAACAATTTTAACAGGCTGACAAGGAGCATCCAGGCTGCATAATTAATGCTTCATTTCGGGGGATCACTGATGAATCCAAGTCGTTAGTTCGTTTTGTGAGTACAGATTGTGCAACCGAGGGAAATCGTAATTGGGTAGGAACTGACAATAACTGGTAAACCTGAGTCAAGTGAAATAATTGGGGATAACTTGGCAAGGAGAATGGGACTTGGTCGTGGCGGGGGGGGGGGGGGTGGGGGGGTGGTGAGGGTTAAGAGAATGAAATGGCAATAATAAAACAAGCAGCATGTGAGACAGTTTAGGTGGAAGCATCTTAGAGGTGACCTATCCTACACTTTTTAGTTTATAAATAAATAAAGATGTCAGGTTGATGGGGAAGTGGTTTTTCTAAGACCACACAGCTGGTGAATGGGATGTCTCCTTTTCCCCTTGGGGGATCTTCTGAGACTTTTGAGTCTTTTTAATTTTACTTAATCTCCTGAGCGTTTGGGGGTCAGGACAGGCACCACCTATTCCTTCCTGCAGAGATGTCCAGTGCTGCTGCCTGGTTGTGGGAAGAAAATTAGACAGCTCCAGACCTCCCTTGATTTCGGAACCACTCTGATCACCAGTACGCTGTAAAAGGGTTTTCCTTTGTCTGCAGTTCACCATCCCCAGAAGATGAGGAACACTTCACCCTCTGAGTTGGCCTTCCCTGGGAAGGCTGGCCAGGGGAGGGATTTTTTTTTTTCCACCTTCACCATAGTGGTGGAGGTTTCCAGTTGAGTTGAGGACACAGAGTGGCCCCCTTCAGCTTGGAACTGGGCGAGTTGACAGGACAAGAAGATGGTCCCCATAACTTAGATGCACTGTCACTGTCCTCAGAGTCCAGAGATGCTCAGGCCCCAGACTCTGCTGTGTTTATCAAATCTAAGTGGATGACTCTTTGTCATCCATGTTGCTGATATTCTGAGAGGAAGTCACAGCAGCCGTGGGGTGATAGGGCTGACTCGGCTGGAAGGTAAGGGTGGCTGTTTATCTACCCTCCCTACCAGCTTTAATAAGCATCTGGAAGCACAGAGTGTGCCTGTGTGGAGACTAATCAGGGGGAACACCAACGGCTCCTTAGGCCAAACAAAGTACCATGTTCTGGAAGTGCACTTAATAGCACTGTTCTCTGGCCCTTCTGCCCTTTGCATGGTCCCTCACCCCCCTCCCTTCTTTCTCAGGTTGTCTCTCTGTTATCTCATCTGACAGCTTTAAAGCAAAAGGAACCATGGTTTTCTAGTTTTTCTGGTGAAGCGACAAGTATCTGGTGGACACATTTCCTTTCTGGCCAAGGTTTGCCAGAGTCCTTTCTTCTCAGTGGCAGAGCGCTCTTCTCTTCGGTCAGATGGGGGTGTTTGAGTCCATGGACGACATTTCACGGAAGTACAGAGCGGCTGAGCTGTAGAGAATCTCTGCCAGCATCCCTGCTTTTCAACCCAATATAAATAAATACAAGTTGCCACAGCCACAATAGCTTCAAATTAGCAGAAGGAAAATATACTTATCAGTAGGGATGCTTTTAAAAAATAACATGCCTTGTTTTTGCTATTATAAAATTAATATGCCCCCCACAGAGAACTTGGAGAGCCTGAAGATGCTTAGAGAATAAATGAAGTTACTCTATTTTGTGATTATTTTCACAAAGCTTTTGCATAGGTTTTTCAAGACCACGAGACTCTTCTGAGGAAATCTGTCTTTCTTGTTTTGGTGCCTTCTCTGGCTGGGAATGTGGCTCAGTTGGCAGAGCCCTTGTTTAACATGCACAAACCCCTAGGTTCGATTCCTCATCACTGCATATTCCAGACTGTAGAAGCAAGAGGATCAGGCGTTCAAGGTCATTCTTGGCTGCATAGTGAGTTAGAAGCAGGGATATATGAAATTGTGTCTTTTAAAAAAAAAAAGGACGCCTGGTGGTGGTTGTGGTGGTGGTGGTGGTGGCGGCGGCAGCGGCGGCGGCGGCGGCGGTGGCGGCGCACGCCTTTAATCCCAGCCCTCGGGAGGCAGAGCCAGGTGGATCTCTGTGAGTTCAAAGCCAGCCTGGGCTACCAAGTGAGTTCCAGGAAAGGCGCAAAGCTACACAGAGAAACCCTGTCTCGAAAAACCAAAAAAAAAAAAAGACAAGGTACTTACCTTCTCTTTTAAATAATATTACCATATTAATATTGATGTTCTTTGTTGCCATAAACTCAAAACACCAAATCATGAACTTTCATAATTAGAAGAGTAACTGTTTCATCCCACAGAGCCTGATGATCCAGTTTCTTGGTTAGAGATATGCCAGGAAACACAATACCTAATACAGGGTTGCAAAGCAGCTTTGGGAGCTGTTGTTAATATCGTGTAAGAGGACGAGAGACCTTTCTATGCACTTACAGGAAAACTGCAAATAACTTCCAGCTCGATTCCAAATGCAACCAGCCACCCAGAGCCAGAGAGGAGACTTTTAGAAGGATGCTTGTCACGTAGTCTGTGAATCCAATGTGATGATGCAGAGGCATTCACTGGGGCATCTCCATATTCACCTGGCTCTTGTTAATTACAGTAGCATCAATTAGCAAAGACCTTGTGCAATTCTGCTGGAAGTCTGGTGCTTACTTTCCAACTTCTAGCAAAGTTGTTGGGAAACTAAAGATTGGAAGTTTGAAATGGGTGCAGGAAATGGGTGGGTGGACTTCTCTGTTGGCACTCATTTGTGGGTGGGAAGTGCTTTCTTTCTTTTCTTTCTTTCTTTTTTAAAGCAAGAACAGTGTGCTATATTGATGGGCTGTGTCAACCAGTGTAGTGTCCCTGAGAATCAGAATGTACACAAGTGCTCTTTGTCAGTGAGGGGCACAAAGGGGATGTTGGCGTGAATGTGTGACTGCGTGCATTTTCAGGGAACAGCACCCGATGCCAGGGCCTGTTGAATTAAAACTCAAAGCATATGCATAACTCTTATCTGGGGATCAGAAGGGCCCCTCTGGGGATGCATGTCAACCAGCTCTGGAAGCACAGCAAGATGTGGGTGGTGGATTATGTAAACACCCTGTTAGAATGTCAGCGCTGTGCAGGAATTGGTGGTCTCTGCAGATCTTCAATCACTTCCAAAAATGTCTTGGTCGTTACGAGCTGTACAGGAGGCAGGCATGTTTGCTTCATGTCTTACATAAGTCTTCAATGTGATCCTGGAGAGCCTGACAGCATCTCACTTGAAGGGTTTAAGAGAAGGGTAGGAGTTCTCGGGGTGGTCAGCGGCAGCTTTGGGGGAGTGCGTGTCATCTCCGAACACTGTCTTGTGTGACTGGCCTTCTGCTTCCTGGACAGCCATCCATTCTCATTCTGGGTGTATTAGTTGGGTATTGTTGTTGTTGTTGTTTTTCTTCTCCTCATTGCTGTGAACAAATACCTAAAAAGAAGCAATTTAAGAAGATTTCTATTAATTTATAGTTCAAGGGGATGCAGTCCAGACATGGTGTCAGGAGCTCGATTCCAGTGGTTAAACTGCCTCTATGTCAGGAAACAGAGAAATGAATGCTAGCACTCAGCTCGCTTCTTCCTTTAAAAGATATTTATTAATGATGTTGTGTGTGTGTGTGTGTGTATGCCGCATGTCCTTACATGTGCCTGTGAAGACTAGAAGAGGGCATTGGATCCTCTGGAGCTTTGGTTTTAAGCATTGGTGAATGCTGGGAACTGAACTCGGGTCCTCTGCAAGAGCAGCAAGTGTTCTTACCTGCCGAGCCATCTCCAGCCACACTCAGTCCTTTTTCTTCCAACCAGTGGAGGAGTTCCTACATTTAGGGTGAGGCCTTCCACCTCAGTTAACTCAATCTACAAACATCCTCACAGGCATTCCCAGAGGCTTATCTGCTAGGTGATCCTACAGCTTGTCAACTTGACAATCAGTAATAACCATTATACCAGGAAAGCCAATAGAAACACAAAATCAGTGGACTGGGGGATGCCATAAGTACCTGATGGAGCACTAAAGCACTTCTTAAAAGTGAAGAGGCTAAATGGACTTGAGCACTGGATCTCTCAGGGTGACTGTGTGCCCTCTCTGGGCTTTGGTCTCTTCACCCCTAAAGTGAGCTCCACCCCCATGCCCACTGCATGTTCCTGGCATAAGCCCTGGTCATCCCTCACTGCAGGAGGGATGTATGAACCTGGAGTATCCGTTCAGGTTCCTGGTTCCTTGCCTCCCTGAAACCATTCTTCACAGAGCAGGGGGAGTGCTGGGAACGTAACTGTCTCCATCCTAACTGTCCAGTTGGTTTGTTCATTCTCTGGCTCCACTGTGCAAAGCAGGCATCATGGTCTCCGCTGCATAGTTAAAGTACTATCCCTCCACATAAACAAGTGTAACACATCGTTGCCTAGTTAAAGCAATATTCCACAGTACCTGAGGTATGGTTTCAGTTCTCCTTCCTGCCTGTTGGACCTTCAGAAATCACTTCACTGAGGCTGGAGACATGGCTCAGTGGTTAAGAGTGTTTGCTGCTCCTCCAGTTTGGTTCCCAGTACCTATGTTGAATGGCTTGCAACTGTCTATAACTCCATCTCCAGGGATTCTGACGCCTTCTTATAACCTTCCTAAGCATGTGCACACCTATGGCATACACACAGACACATAATAAAAAAAGAAGTCTTTACAAAGAAAAGGGAGGGACTAGAGAGATGGCTCAGCTGTTACAAGCACACGTTCCTCTTGCAGAAGACCTGATTTTGGTTCTCAGCACCCACAATGGGGTATTCAACACCCACTTCAGGTCTCTGCTCCTCCAGCTCTGGGGTATTCAACACCCACTTCAGGTCTCTGCTCCTCCAGCTCTGGGGTATTCAACACCCACTTCTGGTCTCTGTGGGCACCTGCACTAGTATTCATATCCCCTCCCCACCACACACACATATATATACATATAATTTAAAAATAAAGAAGAGATTTCACATTTCCAGGCTGAAGTTTGGTGGGTTTTTTTGTTGTTGTTGTTTGTTTTGTTTTGTTTTGTTGGTGTTTGATTGTTTCTTTTTGGGGGGGGATTTGTTTTTGTTTTTGGAGTTAGGGTTTCTATGTGTAGTTTTGGTGCATGTCCTAGATCTCTCTCTCTGTAGACCAGGCTGGCTTCGAACTCACAGATATCCGCCTGGCTCTGCCTTCTGAGTGCTGGGATTAAAGGTGTGCGCCATCACTGCCCGGCCCAGGCTGAAGTTTTTACCTGTTTGGGATATAGCACTAGTTTTATTGTGAAGCATCTACCAGAGAAGACCCCTCGGAGACAGGTTCAAGCCGATGGAAAGTCTTTAGCAACTGACCAGTGGCTGGGTTTTGGGACCCAAGTGCAGCCTGAAGCCTTTCTCAGAGTAAGCTTTTCAGCCAAGCTGGGTTGACACACATCAGTTGGCAAGAGCAGTTAGCCAGTACCAGAACTCCAGAAGCCAAAAGGCAAGGTTAGTGTGTGTAGGGACTTTCCCAGAACTACAGACTTGGATGGATTAGGTTTTTGTTCTAGTTTTGACAAGTATTGCAGCCTATGTGCTGGGGTCCATGTCCGAATGGGACTTCCATCATGGTGTCGGTCATGCTAAGGTCTAGGGGCCTGTGACAGTTTGCCATGGCTGGGGTGACAGAACACCACAAATGGGGTGCCTCCAACAAAGACACTTGTTTTCCTCCTATTTTTGGAGCCTTTGGGCCTCTCACCTTCGCTGACGACTGGCGGCTTCACAGGTCCCCTCTGTGTGCCTGTGTCCTCTGTCTTTATGAAAGATGCCAATCGTGCTGGATTAGGACCCACCCTCATGACCTCCTTTTCTTCATAACATCTTAAGGGCCTTATCCGTAATCATAGTCTGAGGCGTGGTGTTGGGGTTACGTTGTCTTCAGCTCCTGGCGGAGGGGAACATCTAGGTACCATCTAAGACTCCTTCTGGTTGTTAGAGTTTAAGTTTAGACTGAGTTTTTTCTTACCTGCTTCCAGCTCCATGCCCCTGAGGTAACAGCTTGGTGAGTGTGGCAGTTCCTGTTGTCAACTTGACAGGGTCTACAGTCACTCAGGAATGGGCCTCTGGACATGTCCGTGTTGACTGACGTGAAAAGACCCATCATTTTCCTCCCCCCTCCCTCCCTCCCTCCCTTCCTTCCTCCCCCCTTCCCTCCCTCCCTTCCTTCCTCCCCTCCCTCCCTTCCTTCCTCCCTTCCCTTCCTTCCTCCTTCCTTCCTCCCTCCTTCCTCCCTCCCTTCCTTCCTCCCTTCCCTTCCTTCCTTCCTTCCTTCCTTCCTCCCTCCTTCCTCCCTTCCCTTCCCTTCCTTTCTTCCTTCCTTCCTTCCTTCCTTCCTTTTAATGGACACAGGACCATGATCACACAGGGCAGCCTGAAACCCACCAGGCTAGCCCCAAACTTACAAGTGCCATTCTGCCTCGTCTTCCACATCACTAGGCATGAACCACCATGCCCTGTCTAAGACCCATCTTAACGTAGGCAGGGCCATTCCCAAGGCAAGTTCCTGGCTTGCACTAGAGTTCTTGCCTTCTTTGCTCTCTGTTTCTTGACTTTGGGTGCCACGTGACCAGCTCCCTGAAGCTGCCGCTGCCTTGACTCCTTCGGCATGGTGGACTATGCCTTGAACTTTGAGCTGAGATAAACGCTTTCTCCCTCAAGTTGCTCTCCAGAGTATTTTATCACATCAATAAGACAAGTCACTAAAATAGAACATGCATATGTCCCCTCAGTTTTTGTTTGTATTTTGTTTAAAGCGGTGCCTTGCCATGTTCCTCAGGTTGGCACTGAACTTGCCATCTCCAGAGTAGCTGGGATGACATCACCTTATAGGTCTCCTCATTTTTAGTATTGCTCACATGTGCATTTTTGTTTGTTTGGGTTTTTTAATGATAGAATCTTGTTAGTCCAGGCTATCCTCAAACCCAAACTTGGTCTGTCACCACCACCCGTGGCTTCACATGTGCTCTGAAAAGGTTGAAGAATGAGTTGGGGCATGGTATGGTGGTGCACACCTTCATTCCCAGCACTCAGGAGGTAGAGGCAGGTGAATTTGTGAGTTCAAAGCTGGCTTGGTCTATGTAGTACAACACTGTCTAAAAGTGTGTGTGTGTTTACTAACAATGGAACAACAAATAAAAAATACACTTATAAATGGAAGAACCAAAAAATACTAAATGTTAACGGAGTGGGGTTTACTTTTATTTTATTCCTATATTATATATATAATACAATTATTTTTTTTCTTTCCACAGTTGGAAACCGACAAACTGGCTCTCCCCATGAGCCCCAGTCCACTTAGCCCAAGTCCCATACCCAGTCCTAACGTGAAACTCGAGAATCCCACCCTCCTGACAGTAGAGCCCTCCCCTCTCGACAAAAACAAGGGCTTCTTCGTGGACGAGTCAGAGCCTCTTCTGCGCTGTGACTCGGCGTCCAGCGGCTCATCGGCACCGAGCAGGAACGGCTCCTTTATTACCAAAGGTACCAGCCTCCACGAGGCCCAGGGTCGATGAGCCAATCATGGCCGGTTCAGGATGCCCTCCAAGATAAAAGTGGCCTCCAGTGGCCACCGCTGGTTAACATGGACAAAAAGTCTTCACAACTCTGTCCCAGAGCCAGTGTTCACACATACCCGTTACCTCTGTCCTGAGCATGCTATCCAGTGTGTGCTCTCAGGGTCATCTGATCAAATGCACTGTAGCTGGTTTTCAAAAATTATTTACCACACTAGCCAAGTCTATGGATTAAAAAGTATAACCCATCTGGGAAGTCAGAAGTCATTTTTCTGTTTTGTCTTTCGAGACAGGGTTTCTTTGTGTAGCTCTGGCTGTCCTGTCACTCTGTAGACCAGGCTGGCCTCAAACTCACAGAGATCCACCTGCCTCTGCCTCCCAAGTGCTGGGATTAAAAGCGTGTGCCACCACTGCCCAGCTTTTTTTGTTGTTTTTTTTTAAGTATCACAATGTAATTGTAAAGAGACAGAAACAGAGTACACAGGCTTGGGACTTTCATTCCCAAGCATGTCAACACTTTCCTTCTGCATTTCAGAAGAATTTAGAAGTCATTAAAGACTTGGTAAATGTCACATTATCACCACATTAGGAATCCATTCAAGGGGACTAGAGAGGTCACTCAGAGGTAAAGAGCAGCGCAGACTGATTTTGCCGAGGATCTGTATTCTATTCCCAGAAGAACCCAGATTGGGTGGCTTTCAAATACCTATAATCCCAGTTCTAGGGGATCTGATGCCTCTGGCGTTAGATCGTACCTACATTCGTGTACAAATTTGCACACAAAGACACGTAAACATACACGTAATTGAAAATGAGAATAAATTTTTTAAAAGAACCCATTCCAGCAGGTCTTTGTCTCATTTCTGTTAAGAGGATCTTTTCCTGTTGGTGTTTTTGTTTTATGAGACAGGGTTTCATGTAGCTCAGGCTGGAGGATGGTCTTGAACTCCTCTTCCTGCCTTGACGTTCCAAGTGCCAGGATTACAGACTTGGGTCACCACAGCCCTGAAAAGCTTGTTTGCTGTCCTTATGCTCCAGGCAAATAAAGAGTTTTGTGTTGTTTAAAATGTCCCAGAAGGTCACTCACTCATGTTGGTGGGAACCTGCCAGGCTCAGAATGCAGGCTGCTCCTCACCTCCTACTGTACTCCCTCTGAGCGGTCGCTTTCTCTTTCCCCTGTGCCCTGCAGAAAAAAAGGACACGGTGTTGCGGCAGGTCCGCCTGGACCCCTGTGACCTGCAGCCCATCTTCGACGACATGCTGCACATCCTGAATCCCGAGGAGCTGAGGGTGATTGAAGAGATCCCCCAGGCTGAAGACAAACTGGACAGGCTCTTTGAGATCATTGGGGTCAAGAGCCAAGAAGCCAGCCAGACGCTCCTGGACTCCGTGTACAGCCATCTTCCGGACCTATTGTAGAACACAAGGGCACTGCATTCTGGAAATCAACCTTCTGGCGGGCTGGTTTCATTTTGTTTCTGACTTTTGTGTTCTGGTGTGTGCGTGTATGTATGTGTTTAACAGAGTATATGGCCGGTGCTCGAGTTTGGGGTTTGGGGATTTTTTTTTTCTTTTTTCTTTTTCTCTTCTTGAAAGGGAATTTATAAAGCCTTTTCGATGTATAACTGTTGGAAAATGCCCATCACTAAAGTTTTTTTTAAGTTCCACAGATTCTCTGTTTTTGCCTTCTTACATCTTTTCAAAACTGTTCTGTGCACTTTAAAAACTTACCGTAAATGCAGTGTGACTTTTCCCACATGCTGGGTTCTGAGACTTCTTAAAATCATGATGGCATCTTGTGGCTTCTATAAGCAAATACAAGTCTTTCAACAGCCGCACCTACTTTTTCTGTTTTTGTTTTTTTCCTCTTTATCTTCCTGTTCATCCTTTCCACGTGTTCTTAAGGACCGAGGGGACTTAAGATCCTGTCGATTACTGTAAAGCAGTTACACTTCCAGCTATCTTTTTCATATCTTGATGTATAGCTCATATTCACGGCTGACACTTGACCACACATCCGTTGCCGATTGTACGGTTTCGTCTGGACACCGGACACTGCTTGGTGACTTGTACTCCTCTTAATGCTCATGTGCTCTGGGCTGGAGAACGAAATCTTCAAGTCATCAGGACTTCGGTGGCTTGACACCTGGGCCACCAAAGAACTTGACCTTCATCCTTTAGGGACACCTCTGCTGCACCTTGGGAAGTCAACCAAGCCAGTGGCCGCTTTTGCACAGCTTGCTTTGGAAGATTTTTCTTTCCTCTTTTAATACACATAGCCAATAGGTCCAGTTTGTCCTTGGCCTTGCTGGGTTTTCATCGCCAATCACTTTAATTCAAACTGGCTGCAGCTGTAAGAACTCCTGTCTGATGAATTAGTGACTACGCTCTCACTCCTCAACCCACCCTCCGACGCTCAGCTGTCAGGCTCCACCGCAGAGGTGGTGTCGACTGCCTTTGTGTGCGTGGGCTTAGTGGTGAGGAACTGATATCAGAAAAATGCCTTCAAGTATACTAATTTATTAATAAATATTAGGCGTTTGTTACTTGAGTGGTTTGAGTGTATTTACTCCTTAACTTTCTCCTTTGCCTCTGGGCTCCAGTTCCAACCCCTGTACATGTCTTGGGAAAAGATGTATGTTTTAACATGTAAATCATGTCTAATAGGTCCATCATGCCACTTAGCAAAAGTCCTTTTTTTTTTGGAAGGTGCCTGGAGGTTCAGAGCACCGGGCTGTGGTGAGAACTACCAAGCCTTGCCCAGTCTTTCAAGTTAAACCTTAGGCGTTTCTTTCCTCTGGGTGATTCGTTACTTGTGGGGTGGTGGTCTGCAGACATCCACCCGCTTCCAGCTGAAGCCTCGGTATCCCTGTCTAACTCCAGAGGGCTTTCTCAGCAGTGAGGCAGGTGTGGTCTTGTGTTGGTGGGATATCTCATGCTCACTGCATGTTCCCCTTAGCTTAGGGCACACCCCCATCTGCAAAATTCCAATGACCAAACGTTAGCAAGTTTAACTTCCTTTTTTGGAGAGAACCTGTAAGTGAGTACTCTGCACATTGTGACATCCATGTCAGCAATAAGGATTCTTCTGGTTTCACCCATTTCCATGAGGCTGCTTTCTAGAAGAATCCTGGCACTCCCTGGTTCTCACGATGGGTTTCTCATCCCTCTTGTTGATAGAAGACAAGAACTCTGTCACACACACACAACAACAACAAGTCAGTGATGGTGGGGGAGAAAACAAATTGTGTCAGGTTTTCATTGTTTCAGAGGATTTAGGACTTGGAGAAATACAATCCATTCATTAATTACTATTATGGTTAAGTTTATAGACTATTAGTAACTTGGGGATGCTTTTATTAATAGCCCAAGTTTATAGTTTTATATTTTACAAGGTGCTCTTTATATTGCTTTCTTGGATCTGTATATCTGTCTTGTAAAACAGGTACCTATCATTATGCCCATTTTACAGATAAAAGTAGGCTTGTAAAGCTGAGTATATTAAGCAGTTTCTTAACAGCAGTAGAACAGAGTACCTGCGGGGAGGGAATTGCTTTAAGGGAGGTAAGATTTCCCTCAATTCATGGTTTCTGAGGTCTTAGGTCTATCGGCCAGCTCTGTTGTTTCTGAAATGTTTCTTTGATGGCAAAGCAGACATATGGTTGGAAGATCTGACAGAGAAAGTTGTTTACCTCATGGTGGCCAGGAAGCAGATAGAGATACAGGAAGGGTCCTGGGACTTTTAACTCTTCAGTGACACAAGTCCTGTGACCTTCTAGCTAGGACCCACTACCTCATAGCCTATGCAGCCGTGAACTCGTCAATGGCCTAATACATTGATAAAGTTAGGGCTGTCATGATCCAACAACACCGTCAGTTGAAGCCCAAACCTTCCATAGATGAGCCTTTGTGGGGACACCAGATTAGGCTTAGATGTGTTGTGTGTTTGTGGGAGGTGGAAGGAATGGTCCTAATCCAAGACTGTTCATCCTCCTTAAGACCAGCAACCAGAAATCCATTGTCAGCCAGAACCATGGGCAGAATTGTGGCAGTGAAATTTGTCTGGGTCATGAGTAGAGCACAAATGCAAGTTATCATAAGTGGTGAAAACATAGGCATTTGAGCTAAACGTAAGCATCATGCTGTGATCACATGGCATGTAGCTTTTCCCGTACCATTGGCTTCTTCATGAAAATACACAGAGCCAAGTGTGGGGGCACACACCTGTAACCCAGCACACAGAGGTGCAAGCTGGAAGCCTGGGGTAAACCATGTGCCACACAAGAATGAGAATTTGGATACCTCAAACAGTAAAACACAAGGCTCCGTAGTACATACCTACTATCTCAGTGTTGACCAGACAGAAACAGGAGGTTCACTGGGGCTTGCTGGCTGGCCAGCGTAGCCCAATTGGCAAGCACCAGACTAAGCAAAGTCACCTTGTCTCCAAGAAGAAAGGGTAGAACCATTGCAGAAGGCACCTAACATCCAACTCCAACTACACACACACACACACACACACACACACAGAGAGAGAGAGAGAGAGAGAGAGGGGGAGAGAGAGGGAGAGAGAGGGAGAGAGAGAGGAATTCAAGGTCAGCCTGGGCTACATAGTAGGAATTTGTCTCAATTTAGGGATAAAGATTATAGCTCATCTGGTGGAGTGCTTGCCTTGCATGTATGAACTCCGAGGTATGAATGATTACCAGCACTGCAGAAACTAGGTGTGATGATGCGTGTCTCCAAATCCCATCACTCCAGAGGTGAAGGCAGGAGGATAAGAAGTTCAAAGTAATCTTTGGACATATAGTAAGTTGGAAACCATCCTGGGACACGTGTGATGCTGTGAAAACCAAGACAACTGAAACCAAACCAAAACCAACCTAAAATACTAAAACCCGCAAAGTTCTGATGAAAGCCCATGAAAACACCATTTACACCAGGGAAAGGCGGTTCTCTGCTTTGGGCTGCCTTCCTCTGAGGAACAGAGAGAGGTGAAATGGGAGTCTGTCAGTGTGAGGGCAGAGGAGGTGGGAGGGTAGCCAGAAGAATAGGGAATCAAAGCAACTGTTGCAAAGTAGCCAGACAGCCAGATGACTGTCACACAGGCAGAATGACGACTCACTTCAGAATTTGAAGGACTAGGGAAGAGACCATTTCTTTTTCTTCAGAGTAATTCAGTTTCCTCTGGGCTGGTGTAGGCTAAACTCAATTAGATGGGGCTGCTTTTCAAGGGTAAGTGTAAGGCCAGCATCTGTGGTTCCGCAACTTCCGTGTAAATCATTCACCTGTGAGCCAGCAGCCTGCTCACTTTAAAAAGGCGAATTCCTGGGGAATCTGACAGGGAAAGTTTGTAGTGAAATCTGAAATGAAGCCCTTGTGGGCTTTGGGGCCACACTCGGAAAGTAATCCTTAGAGAATTCCCACTCCTGCCGCTGGGGATGAGACCAGCTAAGGCAAGCTGGTTCGCCCTGCACTCGGTGAGGTCTCCTGTCTGCCCTTCTAATGTGCAAATGAGACAGACACCTGGAAGTCTTGTTAAAATGCAAACTCAGTGTTTCTAGGGAAAGGGCCACTGGGCACCTGTGTTTCCCAAGCTTTGGGGTAATGTAGGCACTGCTGTTTTGTTTTGTTCATGAAACTGGGTAGCCCGAGATGATGCCTTGCCTTCAAGAAAAGGGCAGAATAAATACAGAGGACAATTCCACCAGAGGGAAGAAAACAAATTCTGATGACCTGAAGAAATGTCCAGAACCAAGCAAATCTGGTCAGAACTTGTAACTAGTTGGGCCTGAGGAGACCAATGGTAAAGTGCCTGTAGCACAAGCGTGAGGACCCGCGCTTGTGAGTTCAAATCCCCTGCGCCCACTTTAGAAATTAAGCCAGGTACAGTGGTGCATGCCCCATACTCCCAGAGCTGGGGAGGCAGGGCCAGCAGAACCTTGGGGTTGTTGACCTCACCACTCCAGGTTCCATGAGCAACTGGCTCAAAAAATAAAGAAGAAAAACAATAAGGAAGTCATTGAGCATCAATCTCTCTCTCTCTCTCTCTCTTACACGCACACATGCGTGCGCATGCCACAACTCCAGCAGGGTTATATAAGCAGCAACAATTAGTGAAAGAAGACTCCTCACAGGCCAATTACTCGGAATCAGTGCAGGGGTCTCTAGGAATGTAACTTCCACGGGTGGGCTTCTCCACAGTACACTAGTCTTTGAGTCACCCATACTTCTACAAGCAACCCAATAAACTCAACTAAACTTGAGAAGAATTGTTTCTTAATTCTATCTTCAGTGTGCTGTCAGAGGCAAACAGGTATTTGCTGTGTCTCCCCGGGAAAAGTCAGACAACAGATGCTAAGGCTGCATGGCAGAGGAAGCCTGTTTACTTGAGACAAGGAAGGCCAGAGTCTCAATATCCCCTAGAAGAGTGTTTCCCTAGTGACCTGACTTCCTCCCACTAGGCTCCATCTATTCAAGTTTCCACGACTTCCCAATAATTAACTGGACACAAAGATTTTAACAAATGCCCTTTGGCGCTCGCTTCCACATTGTAGCACTGGGCTATGAATGTATTACTTTCCTGTTGCGGAGATAAAATACCATGACCCAAAGGCAATCTCAGGAAAAAGAGTTTGAGCTTCCCATTCCAGAGGGAGAGCCCATAATGATGGGGAAGGCATGCCAGCAGGCAGCTGAGCAGGAAGCTGAGGCATCACATCTCCTGCCTCAGTCAAGAAGCAGAGACAGTGACCTGGAAGTCGGTGAGACTATCAGTTCTCAAAGTGACTTGCTTCCTCCAGCAAGGTCACACCACCTCACAAAACGGTGCTACTGAGGGGCCAGGTGCTCAAACTCTTGATCTTGGTTACTCTTCTGTTGCTGTGAAGAGTACCATGACCAAGGCAACTTCTAAGAGGAAGCATTTGAGTGGGACTTGCTCATAGTTTCAGAGAGTCAGTCCATAATTGTAGCCTGAATCTTAAATGGTCTTATTAATAAAAAAAAAAAAAAAAAAAAAAAAAAAAAAAAAAAAAAAAAAAAAAAAAAAAAAAACCCAAAAAACTGAAGCCGAGTATTAGGGTGAATGCTGGAAGATCAGAGAAGCAGAACAAGCCACAGCCACCTCATCTTGCCAATTCCTCAGCTGATCCTGTTTCCTCAGACTGGAAGCCTCTGAGTCCTCATCCAGAATGAATCTCAGCTGAACTGCTGCTCAAAAGCCTAAAAGCTTAACCAGCTAGTTCCTGGTCCTCACACCTTATATACCTTTCTGTTTGGTGCCATCACTTCCTGGGATTAAAGGCATGAGTCACCATGCCTGGCTGTTTCCAGTGTGACCTTGAACTCACAGAGATCCAGGCGGATCTCTGCCTCTGGAATGCTAGGATTAAAGGCTTGTGTGCCACCATTTTTCTGGCCTCTGTATCTAGTGGCTGTTCTGTTCTCTGACCCCAGATAAGTTTATTAGGGTGCACAATATTTTGGGGAACACAATACCACCACGTTTCCCCTTTTTTTGTCTAAAATTAAAAAAGCTTATAACTAATACAAGAAAAAATATATCCAATAAGTATATGCAATATATACAGCCAAGAATTACATTAACAATGTCAAATCCATTAACATTTGACAGATTCAGACAAAAAACTCCATTATATATATTAACAATGTCCAGTCCAGTAACATTTGATAAACTCAGACAAAAAATGTCATTACTTATCCTATTTAAAACAAGTAGTTCCTTTTTAAAAGTAGATCCAGTAAGCCCCCCTTTTATCTTATCATATCTATATCATAATCATCATGGTGGGAAGCATGGTGGCAGGCAGGCTTAGCTGGAGCAGTAGCTGAGAGCTTACAGCTTACCTGAAAGATGGAGAGACAGAGTCGGGTGAAAGCGGACCTGGTGTGGGCTGTCGAAAACTCGAAGCCCACTCCCTGTTACACACCTCCTACAACAAGACCACATTTCCTATTCCTCTCCAAAAACAGTTCCACCAAGTGGGGACCAAGCATTCAAACATTTAGGAGCCATGTTCACTCAAACGACCACAGAGCCTGCAGGGGTTATTCCTCATTCAAAGCACCATAAGATAATAGCTAGAGCTGTATGAACCAGACTTGAAGTGTTCGCCATAGCGTTGTGAGAACCATTTTGGGAATCTGCAGAAGGAGCCCGCCTCAGTTCTGCCTCTCACAAGTAGCCGCCTTCTCCTAGCCCTCCAGGCTCTCCCTGTAGCTTGCTCCCCAACAAGTACAAACAAAAGTCCAAATGGACAGGCTTAAGGTCAACATTTAGGAAAGGAGGACACAGTGGCTGTTTTCTGTCCCAAACATCTTGATTTCTTAGAACAGGAATCCCTCATAGTTAATGTCTTCAGGAAGAAAAACATGAAAGATGGCTAGAGTATTACACAATGTTCAAACCCTCCATTGGAGGTGTGTCTGTTCTGTGTTAGCATCATCTTCCTCGCTCACCCCTGCCTCACCCATAACATGATGCTGAATGAGAAATCTCCCAGGGAAGTGGCAGAAAGGTCATTTCCAAGGTCACATGACAGTTATTTCCCAAAGTGTGGAGGAGTGGATTTCACATCACATTTTCATTCTCTTTGTTTGAATATAGTATACCCCTCCATCTATGGAAACACAGATTCATTCTTCCAGTCAACCAGCTGTGGTGATATTTTATTTGTACACCCCAATAAAGCTTTTCTGGGGATCAGAGGAAAAAGCCAGCCACTATAGTAAACAGAGGTCAAGCAGTGGTAGGACACGCCCGTAATCCTAGTATTTGGGAGGCAGAGATTCATTGGATCTCCATGAGCTCAAGGCCACACTGGGAACAGAGCCAGGTGTGGTGGCACATGCTTTTTTTTTTTGTTTTCTTTTTTGGAGCTGAGGATCGAACCCAGAGCCTTGCGCTTGTTAGGCAAGCGCTCTACCACTGAGCTAAATCCCCAACTCCAGCACATGCCTTTAATCCCACTGCTGGTTAACAGAGGTCTGGAAGTTTGGTCCAACAGACAGGAAGTGACAGGGCTGGGTGGAAAGAGGAAGTGATGAAACTGGGTGGAGAGAGGAAGTAAGATGGCAGGGCACAGAAAGGTACATAGGTGTGAGTATACAGAAAGTAGCTCTCTCTGGAGGCTGAGGAGTTGGTAAGTTGAGGTTGGCTGCAGCTTGTCTATTCCTCTGATCTTTCAGTTTTCACCCCAATATCTGGCTTCAGGTTTTTTGTTTTTGTTTTGTTTAATTAATAAGACCATTTAGCAATTTGTCTTATTTCCAGCCATGAGGCATCTGAACAGCTCCCAGGTACTGAGCTAAAGGCTAGATATGTAAAGAGTTTGACAAGGTTACAGCTGCTGATGAGGAAAGGGAAGGTCTCTGTTCACTGCTTCATGCTGGACAGACATCCAGGGCAGTGTATAGAACATGTACTTGCTCTATAAACTGAATAAGTGAGTGAGTGTGAGCTCCTGACTTCAAGAAGTCCACACTTTAGTAAGAGACGCTAAGAGAAACATTTATGTGATAATGAGAAATGATGAGAAATATGGGCACAGTAATCAATGATATCCAAATTCTGGGGTAGAATTAGAAGAGCCAGAAACCAAATATAAGTCAAGGAAAAGGGATACAAATTTTCCTTCTTAGTCATTTCAAAGAAAATTGTGTCAGAAGTCAAGAGCTGACAGCTATGATTCTATCCCCTTCAAAGCTTTGGCCATGATGAAAAGTGTGAGGCCACCTAAAGTGAAGTGCAGGTCTGCTGTGGACCACATGGGAAGTGCAGGTGAACTGTAGACCACATGGGAGTGCAGGTCTGCTGTGGACCACATGGGAAGTACAGGTGAGCTGTGGACCACATGGGAAGTGCAGGTCTGCTGTGGACCACATGACATAGGCAGGATGTCGTGATTTTTCTGCTCTGGCTGTTCCCCCATTTTCAGGCTTATCATTAACCATCATCATGAGATCTGAGGCTGGTCATGTGGCAGCTTGGCAGACGACAGACAGACTGTGTGAACCCCTTGTGGAACTCATTCTCTGAGAAAGTTCAAAGGCTCTAGAAGTGCTCATTGCTCAGTCTCAATCTGAAGCATATGCTAGAGGTACTGTTTCCATTCCATCGATGAGGAAGCTGAGACATCAATTGTGACTTCTTCAGCATTATACAGCTAGCAATGGATGGAACCAGGAAGGACATCTGTAGCACTGAGTGACTCCAAGCCATAAAATGACAAGTAAGCTGATTTGACTCCTGAAACCTTTTGTCTGGACTCAACCAAAAATCTCCTTATTGATTTTTTTTAAAGTCTTTTTAAAAATGTATATGTATATATGTGTGCCTGCATGAGTTTATGTGCACTGTGTACGTGCAGGAGTCTGTGGAGAACAGAAGAGAGCATCTCAAGAAATCCTCTGCCTTCAGGTGCTGGGAACTGAACCTGCATCTTCCGTAAGAGCAGAAAGCACTCAACCACTGAACTATCTCTCCCGCCCTTTCTTATTGATAAGCTTTAAAATTTAAATTACATTTGTTATGTGTGCTTGCAAATGCATATGCCACAGCAGGTGTGTGGAGGTCATGGACAACATGTAAGAGTTGGTTCTTCCCTTCTATCATATGGGTCCCAAGGATCAAACACAGATTGTCAAGCTTGGTAGCAAGTTGTTGGGTGATGTCGTTCTGTGTGCTGTAAATATGTTTTGCTCTGGTTGATAAGTAAAGCTGTTTGGCCAATGGTGAGGCAGAATAAGGGTAAGCGGGACATTCCAACTAGAGAGAGAGGAAGGAAAAAGACAGAATAGAGGAGATGCTGCTAGCAGCCACCAGGAGAAGCAAGATGTAAAGTACTGGCAAGCCACAAGCCACATGGCAAAGTATAGAGTTATAGAAATGGGCTAGTTTAAGAGCTAAGAGCTACCTGGTGAGAAGCCTAAACCATTAGGCCATACAGTTCGCAATTAATATAAGCCTCTGTTTGTTTATTTGGATCTGATCGGCTGCAGACCAGGCAAGACACAGGAAAACTTTCAGCTACAGCAAGTGGCTTTATCCACTGACCCAACTTGCTGGGCACTTAGTAAGTGTTTTGTTTTGGACATATGGGTCATTGGATTTTTTTTTTCTAATTTTTGAAATAAATGAATACATATAAGTTTAAAAATACTATAAAGTTCACATTTTCTTTTCATCCAGTTTCCCCCAAGGAAATTAGCCTTAGCTATAATCAAAATCAGGAAATTGACTTTGTTATAACTCCAAGCAAACTGCAGACGTCATGCAGTTCACACCACTAGTTTTTGCACGTGTTTTTCTGATGTGTATCAGATTTTCTCAGATGGCTTGATTCCTGTACTAGAATCAGGAAGTAGCACTACCAAATTTCCTGGACGACAATCTCACCCTCAGTCATACCTTCTCTTCCACCTGTAGGTGTGACAATGGTCCTATATTGTTGTACTTGTCATTTGTGGAGTCTTGCACACATGAGGACTGGGGAAAATGTGCCACCAGGCAAGGATGAGAGCCTGAGAGACTAGTCTACCAAAGTCTGCCTTGAAAAAAAAATGAGTTTATTGGGATTTTGGACAGAAATGTGGGTGAGGGGTTGCTTACAGGAACAGGGACAAGAAACCCGTCCCAGTATGTGATGAGTCATGAAGGCTGGATCCCTAGCTCTCTGAATGTTTGCAGACAACACAACAGACTGGAGGTAACCTGTGCTGACTGCAGCCCTGACTCCTTATGTTCCCCGGGGAGAAAGGGGCATACTAGTTACTTTTCTGTCACTGAGATAAAATACCATGACGAAAGCAACTTACAATAAAGAATTTCTTTTGGCTTGTGGGTCCAGTAGGATGAGTCCATCAGTAAGTGATAGACATGCTGTCAGGAGCAGGAAGCCAAGAGACTACACCTTCAGCCACAAACACGAAGCAGAGAAAGAGAATGAGAAGGGAGTTGAGGTTATATATTCTCAACGCCCTCCCCCCCGGTAACACAGCTCCAAAACCTCCCCAAACTGTACCCACAACTGGAGACCAAGTGTGCAATGATTGAGTCTATGGGGGACATTTCTCATTCAAATCAGCACAAAGGTCTATTAAAATAAAAATTCCCTTTATCCAGGGTAGTGGTTTGGATGAGTTGTCCTCCATGGTCTGGGCAGTTCAATACTTGGTCTCCAGTTGATGGCTATATGGACAGGAGATGTGGCCTTGCTAGAGGACATATGTCACGGGGATATGGCTTTGGGATCTCAGAAAGACATGTCCCATTTCAAGTTTTCTCTCTCTGCTTCCTGTTTATGGTTCAAGACATGAACTCTCCGCTGCTGCCCCAGCCACCATGTCTGCCTGCTGCCATGCTTCCCCACCATGATAGTGATGGCAATGTACTCATCCCTGTAGAACTGTAAGCCCAAAATAAACCCTCCCTTCTAAAAATTGCTTTGGTCGTAGTGTTTTATGAAAGAAACGAATATTCCCAGCAATCCCACTCCTGTTTGTTTATCAAAGAAACAAAATTTCAGGTCTATACAAAACTGTTCATGAATGGTCACAGCAACTTTATTTATAATAGCATCAACTAGAAATGACCCGAAAGCCCTTCCAGGTGCGGATGCATAAACAAACAATGGCACATTGACATCAGTGAGAAATTGAGAAAAAGCTGGTCTCGGGAGGTAACATGCTGCATAATTCCAAACACTCTTATCGTGTGCATGTAAGTGGGCAAGCAAGAGTATGCATGGGAGTGCACAAACATATGAGTGTACATTTATGCACATGTATGTGGAGACCAGAGTTCAACACTGAGTATTCTTTCTCGGGTGCTGTTCACCTTGCATTTTGAGACAGAGTCTCTCACAGGTCTGGGTCCCTGGAGTGTGGCTAAATGTTAGTCAAAGTGGCACTGGCTTGCCTACTAGTCCCAGTGGCCCACTGTTGCTGCCTCACCAGGGCGAAGACTACAAGTGGGTGCCACCACACCAACCTTTTTTACATGGGTTCACATTGGTCTGTCATTGGTGCTCTACCTGGGCTGAGTAGATGCCTGTTCACATCTCCGCAGGAAAACTCCCACAACAGGTAAGAAGAACACAGTATCAAGTCTGCCCTCTTATAAACTTTCAATAGACCTGGTCTGGTTCCATTTCTGTTGCTGTGATAAAACACCCTGACCAGAGGCAACTTAGGGATGGAAGGGGTTTGTTACAGCTTCCAGCTCCAGGTTGTAGTCAGTCACTGAGAAGAAATTAAGGTAGGAACTCAAGCACAGACACATCACATGTGTAGTAAAGGGCAGAGAGAAACGAATGTGTACATACTGCCTGCTTGCTGGCTGACTGCTTTTATTTTTCCCCTGTCATAAATAGTTTAGGACCTCCTGCCTAGAGAATGCTGCCGCCCACAGTGGGCTGGGCCTTCCTACATCAATTAACTATCAAGACAGTCTCTCACAGACATGCCATAGGCCAGCCTGACCTGGGTAACTTCTCAGCTGAAGCTGTCTTATCAGGTGATTCTGGGCTGTGACAAGTTGACATTTAAGGCTAACCACCACAGTGCATAGTAGAACTTATTTTTTTGTGTGTGTGTGTGTTACTGAAACTGATTAGCCATTCCCCATGCATCCTTAACTCTAGCTGGTAGGAACTATGATTGTACACTTTGTTATTACAAATTGACTATTTGTTTTGATATCTCATGACAGCTGACAAATGTGGCATTTGTCTTTCTATGAAAGAGTTATTTCACTTAGCACAATGTCTTTAGAGTTCCTCTACATTGTCATGTAGTACAGACACTTATTCTTGATGTTTAAAGCTAAATAATTTTCACACACACACACACACACACACACACACACACACAAACTTTGTTCATTTGATGGAGGACCACTTAGGTGTTTCCATGAGCAGACTATTGCAAATAAATAGAGCTACAATGGAATACAGACATCTATTTTTGACTATTTCTTTTGGGTAAAATTCTTTTTGAGTACTGGATCATGTGAGAGTTCTACTTTTGATTTTTTTTTTAAAAGAAGATTTATTTTTTTTTGTGTGTATGGGTGTTTTGTGAGCATGTATGTGTACCACATGTGTAGAGTATGTACCTGCAGAAGCCAGAAGAGGGTGTTAAATCCCCTAGAGCTGGAATTACAGGCTGTTTTGGGCTACCTTGTGGATGCTGAGAACCAAATGCGGGTCCTCTGGAAGAGCAGACAGCCCTCTTAATCACTTAGCCACCATCTCCCTGGCCCCATGTGTTTTTCATTTTGGAGAACCCTCTATATTCCTCTACCATGGCACACCATTTCACATTCTGTCAGTAGTATAAAAAGCTCACAGTTTATCCATGTCCTCACCAACCTTGGGTGATGAATTATTATTATTATTATTATTGTTATTATTTTAATAGTCCTGATGGATGTGAAACAATATTTCTTGTTGGTTTTGATCCTCATCTTTCTATACACTTGTGGCCCACTCATGTGATTTCTTTGTAGAAATATTTTCTTACTCCTAATGGGAGTAATGGGAGATATGGAGCCTGAACCAGCCATCTTCTGTAGCCAGAGAAAGCTTCCAGTGGAGGGTCTGGAACACCAACTCAGCCCCAAAACTTTCAATGTAGTAGGAATCTTAAATGGTCTTATTAATAAAATCAAACCCGGTGCCAGGTATTGGGGTGAATACTGGAAGAACAAGCCACAGCCAACCTCATCTTGCCAATTCCTCAGCTGATCCTGTTTCCTCAGACTGGAAGCCTCTGAGTCCTCATCCAGAATGAATCTCAGCTGAACTGCTGCTCAAAAGCCTAAAAGCTTAAACAGCCTAGTTCCTGGTGTTCATGCTTTATATACCTTTCCGCTTTCTGTCATTACTTCCTGGGATTAAAGGCATGAGTCACCATGCCTGGCTATTTCCAGTGTGGCTTTGAACTCACAGAGAGATCCATGCCTCCAGAAGGCTAGGATTAAAGGTGTGAGTGCCACAACTTTCTAGCCTCTGTACTAGTGGCTGTTCTGTTTTCTGACCCCAAATAAGTTTACTAGGGTGCACAATATTTTGGGGAACACAATACTACCACACTTCAACCTATAATTTGTCCTGCCTGAGAGATGTGCTCAGCAATGATGGCACAGAACAGTAGGGGTGGCCAACCAATGACTGGTCCAACTTGAGACCCATGCCCTGAGAGGGAGCCCATGCCTGACACTGACTGGATGGCCAGGAACCAGAGGCAGGATATCCTAGAGATATAGGATAGAAATGATTCCTAATGATCATCTTCTATCCTGATAGATTGGTGCCTAGCCAAGCTGTCATCAGAGAGACTTCATTCAGCAACTGATGGGAGCAGATGCAGACCCACACCTAAACATTAGGTGGAGCCTGGGGAACTCCACAGAAAAAGAGGAGGAAGAATGGGTCAAGGAACCAGAAGAACATGGCCCACAGAATCAACTAAGCAGACTCAGGGGCTCATGGAAACTGAAACGACAAACCCAGCCCCTGTGTGGGTCTGAGCTAGGTCCTCTGCACATCCCTTATGGTAGTGTAGCTTGGTGTTCTTGTGGGACTCCCAACAACGGAAGTGGGGGGGGGTGTCTCTGACTCTTTTGCCTGCACTTGGGACCCTTTTCCTCCTGCCGGGTTGCCTCATCCAGCCTTGATATGAGGGTTTGTGCATAGTCTTATTGTATGCTGTGTTTGGTTGATATACGTGGGAGGCCTGCTCTTTTCTGAAGGGAAACAGAGGAGGATTGAATCTGGGTGAGAGGGGATGGATGTGGGGAAACTGGGAGGACTGGACGCAAGGGAAACTGCAGTCAGGATGTAATGCATCAAGACAATAAAAAAAAAAAGGAAAAAGGAATACTTTTTTAATTATTTTACCCGTTTTTGATAGTACTAAGGGTTGAAGCCAGGGCCCAGCCCAGGCCAGGCAACAATTTTACTTCTGATTTGTATCACCCTATTCAATTCTTCATCTTAACAACAGGATATTAATGGTTTTTGTTGCTGTTCGTGAAGTTTGGGGAGTTTAGTAACTTGTGGGAGTTTCTTACATACTTTGATAATTAACCCCTTAGTGCAGGAGGACCTCAACTTCCTAATGCTGTGACCCTTTAATATAGTCCCTTATGTTGTGGTGACCCCAACCATAAAATTATTTTCATTGCTACTTTGTAACAGTAATTTTGCTACTGTTATGAATTGTAATGTAGATATCTGTGTTTTCTGATGGTCTTAGGTGACCTCTGTGAAAGGGTCATTTAACCCCAAAGGGGTTGCAACCCCCAGGTTGAGAACTGCTGCCTTGGCAGCTGGATGGTTTGTAAATATCTTCTTTTCCCTGTGCTGTTTCTTTTTCTGCCATGCCCCCCCCCCACACACACACACTGGGGAGACCTTTCTTGTGTGATGCTGTGTTGGTCTGAGTGAGAAACATCCCCCATTGGCTGGGGCCTTTGAACACTTGTTCCCTGGTTGGTGGTGCTCTTTGGGGAGATTTAGATAGCACAGGCTTGCTGGAGGAAGTCTATCCCTGGGGTCAGACTGAGAGGATACAGCCTCACACACTTCTAGTTCATTCCCTCTGCTTTGTGCTTGTGGTTCAAGATGTGAGCTCTCAGCTCTTTGCTTGCGCCCCCATGGCTGACTTCCTCCATGACACCCCACCTTGATGGACTCTTATCCCTCTGAAGTCATCCCAAAGAATAAGAGTCAAAAGCCTTTTATGTTCCGTTTTCCTCTAGAGTTTTATAGTTTGGGGTTGTACCTTTAAGTCTCTGTTTGATTCAGAGTCTATTCTAAAATAAAGGTCCAGCTCCTTTTCTTTATGAGATAGTGTTGGGGACTGAACCCAAGCCTGCATACCCTAGGGAGGTGTTAAAGTATTTTGATGTTTAGGGAAACCTCAGCTAAGACCTGTCTCTCTTGCTCTGTCAAGGTTTTGTCGATGGACTTCAGGTAGCTCCTGTTTAGTATCAGAGAATGAAATTTAACAAAGTTTATTTTACATAGTGTTGGTTTTGGGAACTACTGGTGAGATATGCAATGTATCCCCAGAAAAATTATCTATAGGCCAATATACTTGAAAAACAATTACACCCCTGACGACCTTGAATAACTCACTGCTGGCATTTTACTAATTTTGTTTATTATAATTGGAGGTAGGCTATGTGGATGCCACAGCAAATGTGTGGAGGCCAGGGGACAGCTTTGCAAGTCAGATCTCTCCTACCTTTGCCTGGGTTCTGGGAATTGAACTCAGCCTTAGGGACTGGGTACAAGTGTTTCATTTGCTTAACCATCTCACAACCTACATTACCATTATTTTAATGTTCACCAGCTGTAGATTAAAGAACCCAAGAAATCTATAGTACAGTAACATTTTTAACATCAATGACACAGAATTTATTAAAATTGCATGATGATTTAACACATACTAATACATACTTTCATTGAAAATCTCTTAATTTGCTTGCTTTTGCAAATGCAGTTTCTTGTCTCATGGAACAGCTATTTTCTTCAGAGTCAAATATAAGAGACACTGAGATAGATAATCCTGCCTCAGCCAGGAAGAGCAATGATCTTAGGAGTCCAGGACCCCTGTTGCTGTTGGCTAAGTCTTTATATTTAAGCCAAGTTCAGAGTAGGAGAATATCCTAGAAGCTAGGGAGGCTTTGGGGGTTCTGAAAGACCAAAGATCATGTGACAGACATGGTTACCATTGCCAAATCAAGTTTGGTTAGAAATCAGAGTCTGGAGATAGACTGGATACTGATAACCCAGATAAGGCTTGGGCAGAGAGAGACACGTACTTTCTCTTAGGTTGTAGGACTGAGTCTGAAGGTCTGAATGGTCTCACAGCTGGTGACATGGGGGCAGACTCCAGGGACATGTGTCTCAGGGAGACAGCACTCACAATTGATTCCAAGGTCTTATACTTTAATACCTAAAAGTGCAAGCAGTAGCGTGAGCCCAGCCTAGGCCCACGGAGCAGATGCTGCTATAGAGCATGTTTGTAGCCCATGTTGGGCAGTCAAATCTGAAATGCTGGGGGTAGGGCAAAAACCCCATAGTGACAGACTGAGGGAGCAGGTGTGGTGGTTTTTTAATAGGTATAGCCCCATAGACTCGTGTATTTGAATGCATGGCCCATGGGGAATGGCACTATTAGGAGGTGTGGCCTTGTTGGAGTAGATGTGGCCTTGTTAAAGGAAGTGTGTCACTGTGGGGGTGGGCTTTGAGGTCTCATATGCTCAAGCTATGCCCAATGTGGCACACATTCTCCTCCTGCCTGTGGATCAAGATGTAGAAATGTCGGCTCCTTCTCCAACAACATGTCTGCCTGCATGTCACCATGTTTCTTGCCATGATGATAGTGGACAAAACCTTTGAACCTGTAAGCCAGCCCCAATGAAATGTTTTCCTTTATAAGAGTTGCCGTGGTCATGGTGACTCTTCGCAGAAGTAGAAACTCTAAGATGGGGTTAAAGACAGGGACTAGAGACCAGAAATACTCCCCCAGACAGCTCTCCTTCTGTAAGATGGGATCTGTTCCCAGAGTAAGGGGCACAGCTTTATATTTGGGAGAATAGCCATCAAGAAAGAGTCTAAAAATAAAATGGGCCACAAGGAGAAATACAGTTCTGTGAACCCCTGGATCAAACAGGGGCACAGGTAGGTAGATATTAAATATTGCCTGGATGGAGGGGGAACTTGAGAGACAGCATTGCTCTGTCTTGGAAGAAGACTCTTGTTGGAGCTCTGAAACTAAGCCTCATAAACCCAGATGAGATGGAGAATTTAAATCTTTTCAACTGTGAAAGTAAATCTAGCAGCCAAACACCTCCCTCCACAATCTAAACTAGTTCATGACTTATGGGTTAAAATTGGGTTTATTTTTAGGCCAGAAAAAAAATTTGGTATAAACTTAAGTGCTTCAGATATCTGTGACCTGAAGACTGGAGCATCACGGAAAAGGAAGGGACATCAGAGGTCATTTAATGACACGTCTCACTTCAGAGCTTTCTGTTAACACACTTCATAGCAATTCAAAGTCATGACCCCTGGAACTAAACCATTAGCCATCAGCCTTTGAATTCTGAAACTGGTCAGGTGCAACAGAGCCAGGGAAGAGTGTAGAGTTTTCAGTGGCTAAGTAAGGCAGGGGGCAGACTAGACCAGTGGCACTGAGGACCTGTCCTGCCCTGACTCAGTAGGCGTCCAGTCACTCTAGCCAGACAGATTCCATTTTGATTTCTACAGATCTAGCCTCAAAAGTCTCAGCCACGCAAATCAACAGCCCTGTGCTAGGAAATGAACTGTTCTAAATGTCTTCCACAGGTGCACAGCAAATCATCGTCAACTTAATAAAAACAACCACTACAATAAAAAGGAATTCTTCACATCCACAGTACTTTCTCATGTTGTTGTAACAATGAAGCAAATGTATAAAAATAATGTCTGGGTTAGTTTCTGTTTTAAACACATTTTCTGGGAAAGCAGGTATTTGCAAACTCAATAGTCATGCATGCCATGGATAGTATTCTTAGATGCCAGGTCAGATCAAGGACAAATCTTTGCAGGAAACACTACATGATGCTGGTCATGGGAGAATATATGCTAATAGGAGATGGTGTCTAAGATGAAAACATCTTGGAGAATCCCGGTGGTGGAGGAGTGCCTTGTAGCTGTTTCTTATCAGAAATTCTTCTCTCTCCTATTAACCCTGCTTTACACATCTTCCCAAAGTCCAATCAGTAGCAAGACTCAAGTCTGCTCTGGAATAAATGCTACATTATTTGCTCCTCTATCCACTCCAATGTAGTAAGCCAGCCATATGGCACATTTTTTCTGTTCCCCAATAAGCCTGGATTTTTCCTATCTCTTCTTGTCGGGGATGCTTCCTTTGCCCCAGATGTCTTTCATCCACCAACTGCTTCTATCCCCTCCTTTACTGGCTAATTTTTTCTTCCCTCCTAAGACTCATGACACCGTCTTGTCCTCTGAGGTGCCTTCCTGACAGTCCTCAGTTCCCATTCATCTGCTAGGTGCTCCCAGCTCACTTTTGCATGCCAGGAGCTAAGAAAGGGAAATTAGAAAGTTTCAAGAGATTGGTTTGCAAGGAGGGCAGATACTAAGATTACCAGAGGGTAGTAATCATATGCAGCCACATGGAGCCCAGTGTGGTGTGCAGTAAGAGGAAAACATGAATCTTGCTAACAGGGTGTTCCCAACTCAAAGAAAATTTCCTAAGACAAATCCAAGACCATTAATGCCACAAAGTCCAGGGCAACATATACAACATCAATGATACATAATAAACTGGGGCCTCGAGAGATGGCTAAGTAAATAAATCATTTACTAAGCAAGCAGAAGGGCTAGAATTCAGAGCCTCAGCACCACGTAAGTGCCAGGTGAGCATGGCAGGCCATGTATAGTACCAATATTAAGTGGGCAGAGGCAGGAGATTTCAGGGCAAGGTGGCTTGCTGAACTAGCACATCCAGATTACCTAGAGGCTCTACCTCAGTAAAGAAAGCAAAGACAGTAGAGGAAGATATCCAACATTAACCTGTCTTCTCCACACACATTCACACTTAGCATCCAGTTATAGCCACCCCCACCCTCAGGTAAACATGCACAGTCACACCACATGCATACACGCCCCCACACATACACATTGGGGCGGGGGAGAATGAACTAGGCAAAGAAGAAGTTGAGAAACCATTTAAATTTAAATTGTTTCCTGTACATCCTGGGAAAGGGGTGTTCCGTTTTTTCTTAGGCCCCACTCTTCATTAAAGGACAAGTTAAATTTATGCAAACTTTTCATTTCTTTTTCAGATAGCTGTATCTTGAGATGATGTGGCTGCTAGGGTTTTGTTCACACTACCTCAGGTTTGGGAATGGGATATGAGTGTGAGTGTGTCACAGATGAAACAAACCTTACCGTGCAGATTCTCGCAGAGTCTGGGTGACAGGGGAGCTGGGGGCTTATGAGGTCCTTCTGCTTTTGTGTGGGCTTCAAATTGCTCACACTAGACCTGCAGAACAGCTCCTTATCAGGAACTATGAGTTCTTCTCTAGTGGAGGGCATTAAATATTAACTGAGTGTTTACACACACCTTCATCAAGATGGAATTCTCATGTGCACTGTGTAAGACACCTTGACAAGGTACAGAGTGGTTAAGATGATGAGCACAGATTCCCCTAAGCTCTTGGCTTTGGCCAAGATTCTGCCTTTCCTGAACTGTGCCACTGTGTAGGAAAGATTTATGTGGGGGCAAGATCGTGAGGGGTCTCCAAAGCCCCCCAGCTGAGGACGGGAAACTATTTGCTCTTCTCAAGCTGTCTCTGAAGACCTCTTATATTCATCAGCCACCACGTCTGAGAGTTCCCACCATGGCCAATGCCGTATCTCCTTTCTTATTTTCAGAGATGAAAAACAAGGGTGATTAAAAATGCTTAACTTATAGGGCCGTTGGTAGAGTAAATGTGTTAACACGCAGAATTACCTAAGGTTTACTCTAGTGAGTGGTTAGCATCCAACAGCTGTGTTTTTCTATCAGAATTAGTGTTTGCTTTAGAGTTAGTCTGGGTCAGCAATTACCTGTAGCTAACTGGTAGTTAGACTAGTATTTGGAGGCATAAGAGAACAATATAGATCAATAAATACTCATACTGTGATAGGTAGGCGGTTTATAGACAGAGAAGAGACATGATTTTCTGAATATAAGAGGGGAAAGGGTAACAGAGCTAGGAGCAGAGAGTCTGCGAGGATGCAATATAATTTGGCAGGGTGTGGAGGGGAGGGAGGGATGTAGGCTGTGGAGAAATGTACGGCTGAATGGATAATGGGGGGCTGGAATGGGGCAGTGAAGTTCAGACTTGAAGCAAGAGGCCCTGTGGAGCCAGGGAGTGACCTGGTCCAGGGAGGGGTGAGATGAAAGCATACTTCAGAAGGATTAGGCTGGCATGAGGCATAAGGTATCTTGGTTTGGGGCAGGTTCAGACCAAGGGCGAAAAGTCTCTACGGAGCTGGCAATTTCTAGGCTTCATCCAGCCTCCAGTCTCTAAGCTGTATTTCTCCCCTGTGCTCGAGAATCCTGGAGTTTTCCAGGGGACTTAACAATTTCTCTCTGTGTCTCCTATCACCACCAACCTCTATGCTGTGGTTTTATGTAACACTTCCAGGTTGTGTTAGCCCAAGCAAGCTGGGGTTTTCAGAGGTTCAACTCTAGAAACTACCTGGCCTGGGTGGCCTCTCCTGAAGCCAAGAGAGAATGTTTTTCCATTTGCCCTGGTTCCTTGTAGACAAATGCCATAGCTGACCCTGGCTTCTCTTTGGTTCACCTCCTAATACCCCTCTCTTCTCTGTAGCCCTTCCCTGACCTGTTTGCACACAGGCTTACACAAACCTTCTCCACTGCCCTCTGCTTCTTCGGGTGGAGCCGCTAAGAGAAATTCTGTTGCTAGGCCAAGGAGCAAGGTTTGGAAAGACACCGTGTGCTGCCAAGTCCAGGAAGGCAAGTTAATGAGAAGGTGAGAGGCCTTCCGCCCACTTTCTCCCATTGGTGTACTTTTTAGAAAACAAACAAAGCTCTGGGCAGGTGTTTGTGCCCCACTCTCACCAGAGCAGGAGCCAGACCTGAGCAGTAGGTCCTACTCAGCCATCTCGCAGCCCAGTCTCTGCACAAGTCCAGATCTCCAGCCCAGCTGCACTGCAGTGGTTCGCGCCCTTCCCTCTCTAAGCCCTTGTGAGCTCTAGCCTCCCTGGATGCCCTTCCCTGTGTCAGTGTGCTGGTCTGCTTGAGCCCTGGGTCTAACCAGGCCTACTCAGAGAGGAAAGATAAAGAAAGACCCATGGAAGAACCAGTTCTGCTAACAACAGGTGTGCTCACAGGGGGACAAGTATGCACACACTCATATGCACTCAAATGGAAGTATATACACATGTGCACACACGTACACATACATGCACATACCCATACACCCACATGTACACACACACACACACACACATAAACATAAATTTATACACACACACACACACACACACACACACACACACACACACACACCCTGCCTCCTATGATTCTATTGGATTTTATTTGCATTTACCAGAATCTTACGACTACCTCACCTGTACCATGTCCCTAAAATCCTTCTGCACCTTACTAGGGCCCTCAGTTGAGACAAAGCTGAGAGGGAATCTCCTGTGATTCTAAAGTCCCACCCTCTTCTGGTTCTGGGGCTCTGCTTCCATCTCCTTCCTCTGCTAGTCTGTCTTCAAAGAGCCGTAGTCAGTAGGTGATGGGACAGCCTGGAACCAGTATGCCTGCAGGGCTCATGGTGCCATACAGATCAGTGCAGGCCAGGGCTTCAGCCTGGAGAGCACAACTTTAGTCTGCTTAGGGAAGACAGGTAAGGAACCCTGCAGAGGATGGATGTGGCAGCTGCCCTGGGATCTTCCTAAGAGTCTTCAGAGAGCTGGGGAGCTGATAGGCTGAAGGAAGGCTCCCCCGGGATAGGTGTGCAGCTGTGTTGTGAGGATTGGGAGGTTTCAACAGAAGGAGCCGACAGAGCTGCGATCCCGAGGGCACCTGAGCCCATAGTTGTGTGAGGAAGAGGAGCTCCGTGAGCATCCTGGACTTGCCCATCTCACATGTTTGTCTCATTTGCAATAGGAGGAGGTGATAATGGAAACAGGGAAAGGGACATCAAGGGAAGACATGGGATAAGAAGTCAGAAAAGAGAAGGGGAGATGGCTCGGCAGTTAACATATTTATTGCTTTTCCAGAGGACCTGGGGTTTTGTTCCAGCACGCATATGGTGACTCACAATGTTGCTTAACTTCAGTTTCAGAGGATCTGACACCTTCTTCCCGCTCTTTAGGTGTCAGGAATGCACATGGTCCACACACATACATACAGGCAAAACATACATGCACATAAAATAAAGCCCCAAAACACAACACCAAGCAAGCAAGAAAGATCTAGGCTATTTATACATATCTTTGTGGGCGTTGTTTGTTTTATTTTATTTTTCATGTTTGTTTTGAGGCAGGGTCTCACTACGCAACCCTGGCTTTCCTGGAACTCACAAAGATCCTCCTGTCTCTGCTTCCCAAGTGCTGGGATCAGATACGTGCACCAGGGTGCCCAGCTGCTATGGACGTGATAGAAGGTTGACAATGACTAGGATTGGGTTCTGAGTAAACAGTGCCAATGAATCCGGAGCACCTTTGGGGAATGAGCATCAGTGAGAGATTGCATTGTTACGGGGGTGGGCGTGGCTTTCCTTCCAGTTGAGGTTTGCTTTCTGTTCTCTCATTTGTTCTCACTGCAATTGCTTAATGTGATGCCTGGTGGACTTTCAACATGCGTTTCCCGTTGGTATTACAAGCTGAGATGGGGGTGGGGGATGCATGGAGGAGGCGCACAGGGGTGGGGCCCAGGACAATGGCCCAGGGGGAGGGGCCTGGGACAATGTTATCTCTCGATACTCTGTGTTTAATAAGTGCTGTATTGAACTGGAAGAGAGAAGGGAACGGGAGTATGCTGGAAACACCTCGCTGTCCCCTAAATGGTGAACTTTTCGAACAACCAAAGCAGTAGCAGTATCTGGTTCCCATTGTGGCAACAGCGTGCTTGGAAGTCAGCTCCCCTGGGCTCCTTGGCTCGTCTTTTGTCCTTAAGTTCTATGGTTCTTCATAATCTTTGAGTCCATTGGCTTGGCTTTCGATAACATCCATGACCCTGGGTCATCCATCTTACAAATGAAGGACCTCTGCGGGCATGAGTAGTTCCATGTTGAACTGTCAGTACTACCGAAAGGCCACCATGTAACCAGCTTGTCTGGCGGGGATGTCTCCACTCTAAAGAGACATTTGTGACCCCTCTTTGGCTATGAGGCTATTGAAAGAATTGACCCCCAAGAAATCAGAAATCCCCTAGGAATTTCCAGCTGGGAAAAAGAAATAGCCAAAGCACCAGGGACATCCAGAGGAGGGTCTTATCTCCTGTGAAGAATTTTGCAAGGTCTTAGATGACTTTGTGGATACTTGGAGCTGAGACAGTAATGGGCAGAGGCCACACCTTGGCTGGACTGTTTAGTTACGCACATCTCTTCTTTTTTATATACCCTCATGTCTGAAGTTGGACTTGGGGGTGCTGGCCATTGCATCTCTTTGTTCCTCTTTCCATTGTGGCCCCTTTGAATAAATCTACAATTTTCTGTTCTTCATTGTTAATTTGGCTCTTTCAATTGGCTTGTTGAGGATGGGTGGCCAAACCTGGCTAGTTGAGGCACAGGTTGTAACCCTAATCTGGTACCAGTAACAGGACTCCTGAGTCTAGACCTGCACAGCCATACTCAGTAATGCAGAGCAAGTGGCACATACCATCTCTCCAGAGGGGCTAAATCGCACCCCTGCTAAATAAGCAAGGATAACTAACTGGATACTTTTTATGCTCCTCAGTAGGGGGGGGGGGGCTCCTCTCTTTCCCTACCCTGAATTCTCATTCTGATTTGAGTTTGGAGTTGTGTTTACTCCAGACTCACATAGTTTCTCTTAATTATTGTTGTGTGCTCCATCCCCTGAAGCCGAATATCTGATCCCTATATGCTTGTGAGAGATCACATCACCCGATCTTAATTCTGTTTTGTCGTTGTCCATTGAATTTGAAATCATGTATATTTTTCCTTTGAAATGTACAATTCATGCTCAGGGAAAGGAACTGGACACTGTTTTAATCGCTTGAATACTTACTGTCTACTTACCAGAAATTAATATTTAAGCATAGTACTTCTGAATTTCTTTCTTCCTAAAGAGAGAGTTTTATTCCTAAAGAGAGAGTTTCTATTGTGAGAATGAGGACTGCCTTGTGCTTGGTGTTTCAAATGTGGTGATGGGGGCTGGGGGGGATGCCTGAGTGGTAAAGGGTTTGCTCTGCAAGCATGAGACCTTCTATTTGGATAACCAGAACCACATTAAAACAACAACAACAACAAAACAAAACACCCAGGTGTGGTGGTGCCTGCCTGTAACACTAGCAGTTGAAGGAAGGAAACAGGTGGATCCTTGGGGCTTTCTGATCAGCAAATTTAGCGAATCAGTGAGCTCTACTGTCAGTGACAGGACCTGCCACAAAAAATAAAGGTAGAGGACTGGAGCAATAGCTCAGCGGTTAAAAGCACTGACTAGGTTTCCAGGGGACCTGATTTCGATCCCTAGCCCTCACACAGAAGTTCACAACCCTATGTAACTCTAGTCCTAGGGGATCAGATGTGCTCTTCCAGCCTCCAAGGGCATGGCATGCACATGGTGCACAAACATACATGCAAGCAAATATCCATACACACATAATAATAATAAACAATCATAAAACAATAGATCTGGGTGCGATAGCACACTGGAAGGCAGAGACAGTTGGATCTTTGTGAGTATGAAGCTAGCTAGCATGGTCTACAAAGCAAATTCCAAGGCTACATAGTGAGATGTCATCTGGATAAAAAAAAAGAGTAAGTAAAAATAACGTAGAAACAGAGCGGGGAAGACACCCCACATTGACTTTTGGCCTCCATATACATGTACATACTCTTACACACTTGTGTAGGCACATGATCATGTCCATATGTACACCACACACAAAGTTCAAGACTCTAGGGCTAATGAAATGGCTCAGTGGGTAAGGTCAGTTGATGCCAAGTTTGATGACCTGAGTTTGAGTTTTGGGAAAGAGAGAACTGGCTTTCACAGATTTTCCTTTGATCTCCACGTGTGTGTGTGTGTGTGTGTGTGTGTGTGTGTGTGTGTGTGTGAGAGAGAGAGAGAGAGAGAGAGAGAGAGAGAGACAGACAGACAGACAGACAGACAGACAGAGACAGAGATTTTCCCTGGAAATGGAAGTGGAGTTAGACATGGCTGACTGGGAGCTGCCATGTGTGTGCTGGACACTAGACCTGGATCCTCTGGAGGAGCAGCCAGTGCTTTTAATCTTTAAGCCATAAAATCTCTCTAGCCCTAAAATAAGAACAACAACAAAATAACATTGGTGTTTTGAGAACGGGTCTCAAAAAAACGCAAGTTCAGTAGGTTAATTTCTCCAACCACAAAGTGTTTCGGGAAGTGTTTGGGAATCTTCCAGTCCACAGCATAACACATCATCCATCCATCTTTCCCCCATTGTCATCACTGTTTTCAAATCCGTCACATCCCTTTCGTTTACGTCCTTCGATGTCCCTGGGTTCAATGTCACTTTTCCCGTCTGGACAGGGTGAGCATTCCCTGGCCCGTTCTCTAGGAAGACAGATATGTGAATAGTTAACTTGACCTCATCAATCAGTTGCTGTTTCAGCCTGAGAGCTTTGAAGCTGAGTTATTTGCCTTTGGGTCAGATCGTAAAGTCGGTTTGTAGGTGGAGTATGCATGCATGTATGCTGAAGGTCCGATTTATAGACTTGAGACTATGTAAAGCATGTGAAAAGTAATGAGAAAATTCTGAAAAGATGAAGAAGATTCTTACCACGTTCTAAGAGTTTCAAGTCTCTTTATAGATACCAGTTTTTAACTTTTATTATTATTGCGTGTGTGATATGTGTGTGTGTGTGTGTGTGTGTGTGTGTGTGTGTGTGCATGTGCCACAGTGTGCACGTGGAGGTCAGAGGCATCTTTTGGGAGTTCACCTTTCACTGTGGGCTCAGAAGCTCAAATCCAGGCAGTCAGGCTTGAACACCAAGCCTTGTTTTTGTCTGGTGGGAGCTCCACCTCAACCCCTGGCATCCTGGCATCCATATACCCAAAGTCTGGAATGTTCTGGTGGAAGCCCCACCTCTCTGCCCAGACCCCGCCCCCCAGAAAGTTCCACCAATGGCTCCTCCTCCAGAGGTGCTCAAGACCACTCCCACAGGGTGTTTAAACTGCAGCCTAGAAAACAGAAGCATGGTTTTTCAGTCTCTCTTTCCCATCTCCTCTCAGAGTTGCTGGAGAATCACCCAGGAACGCTTTACTCTTTAAACTGGGCTTTTTCTAATTTGGTCTGATTTGGATTGCTGTGTTGGCAGAGAGGCTTATCGGGGTGCAGGAAACTTTTCAGTCTTCAAGAGCAAAGGTGACGCCATATAAAGCTTGTGTTTAAGTCAGCCAGACACAGAGAACGGTCTGCAGAGTTCCATCCAGGTGACAGCAGTGTACGAGGCACTTAGCCTGGAACTATGAGAGGCTCACAGATGACTAATACAGAGACAATTCACCATCCCTGAACTGTGTAGCCAAGGAGACAGGTGCACACCACTAAACAGACTAGAAGCTAGCAAGAAGCAGACAGAAGTGCTCTGAGATTAGTGAGGTGGGGGCAGATGTTGATTCTCGAAGTCCCTTGTACTTACTGAACAGTCCGTTCTCACTGCAGGAAGGCAGGAGCCTTCAGGACAAGGTGGCATTTGATTTGGTTCTGAAGGATGAAGAGACTTCAACAGGAGAGAAACTGGGGGTGAGGATGTAGTCAGTGAAAGAGAAGTAAAAAGGAATGTAATCTGATCGAACAGACAACTGGAAGACACAGTGTTTTAAATTTCCATTGAGATTAACCAACTGCTCAGACTTTGGTGCATCAGTCCTGTCCCCCCATCCCCCACCCCTTTTGAGACACAGTCCCATGTGTTCCAGACCTTGAACTCACTTTGTAGTTGAGGATGACTTTGAACTTGTGATCCTTCTGCCTACACTTTCCAAGTGTTGGGGAGAAGGGGTGCCTAAGGAGATCCAGCCTTAGAAGGGAGAGAGGCAGAGAGCTCATTTCTCAACGCAGTTTGAGCCAGCAGGACATCAGTCTGTAGCCCGGGAGAAGTTTGAGCAGGAGGTGTGGGTCTGAGAGCTATTTGGGAAGAGGTAGTGGATGAAGATGTGGAGGTTGTCAGGCAGAGTAAACACAGGGAAATAAGTTGAAGGTTGTGTGTATGAACTCAAAAAACAAAAGCAGAAAACCACCTTTACACAGAGGGACATTTGGCCCCAACGGCAAAGGAAACTATTTAGTGCTTAAATTAAAGAAATGGTCGGGTTCAATATTGTGATTAGAATCTTCAGGATGTGAAAGGTGACAACTTAGAGGTTGTCCCAGAGCAGGGACAAAGAGAGGAAGAAACAGTTGGGGTAGTGGGTGGAACGTAACAAAAGGGTGGTCAGAAAACAAGTTGGGGAGTGAGCAACATCTTCCTTCTTCAGATGTGGTCTCACAGAAATGAGGACACAAGCATCCTTTGTGCAAGGGCAAATGGCTTGATTAGGCAGAAAGTTAGGTTTCCATGAGTCCAGGGTGCGGGAAGGAGAGGTGTTCAGGCCAAAGACCCAACTGTAGGAACTCATGGCCATCAGAATAAAGGTTCTCAGCTACAGTGGGAACACTCCACCAGTCTGGAAATTTTCACTACGGCAAACTGACCTGACCTGACAGCTTACCTCATGGGTAATTTAGAGGGCAATTCCAATCAGATTGGTTGTGCTTCCTCGATATAATTACTAACCAGACTCTGTCAGTCCATTGTTTTAGCTGCTTCATGTTGGTACCCCCCTGAACTCACTAATCTCGCTGTAGGGACACTTCTTTTGTATGCTCATTCTAAACAATAACATCCCCCAAATCACTAGTTTTCACAAGTTACAAGTTAAATGCACAGCAGTTAAAATACAAAAGGCATAGAAGGGGCCCTGGTAATTGACCACTTGATCCCATCCCTGTCCACCATTTCTAGCTACAGCATTGGGAGACTGACTTAGCTTCTCCATGTTGCCACTTTCTCTCAGATCAAGCCACGTTCCTGGATGTTGCAGCCCATTCTCATCTTTCTCTTTGCCCAGGCTTCTCAGCAGCCCTTCCTGGTTTGTTTTCTGTATAACTTCCTGGTTTGTTTTCTGTATAACTTGCAATGGTCATTTACTACTTTCCCTTCTTTACATTATAAAACAAAAACACAAAAAACTTTCTGAACACTTGCTACATGTCAGCTACCGAGGAAGCAAGATGTTTGAAACCCAATTCCCACTCACGAGTCTCCAGCTTGCCTTAAAAGACGGTGATGGGCAAATTGCAAATTGGCTCATCTGTCCTCGGCTGTTTCAGAAAGCAACTGTAGCCCCAGGCAGACCTCCTAGAAGCTGTGACCCTTGAATCCAGCCTCAGAGAACAAATGTGAGTCAACTGTAGGCACGATGGGTTGTATGTAGACAGAGGGGACAGGTACGGCATAAGAAGTCACCAACTTCAAGGGCACAGTGCATTCTAAGTGTCTAAGCAGTTGCCAGTGGCTGAACACGGAGTAGGGAGAGAGATTAGAGAGGGCAAGTTAAAAGCCTGGCCTATGGCCGGGTGGTGGTGGTGCACGCCTTTAATCCCAGCATTTGGGAGGCAGAGGCAGGTGGATCTCTGTGAGTTCGAGGCCAGCCTGGTCTCCAAAGTGAGTTCCAGGAAAGGTGCAAAGCTACACAGAGAAACCCTGTCTCGAAAAACCAAAAAAAAAAAAAAAAAAAAAAAAAAGCCTGGCCTATGCATACATAGGGTTAAGTGCCCAGATGCTACAGCTTTACAGGGTTCAAATCTTCAGTTACCTGTGAGTGAGTGGCTATTCTTGAGCAAGGAACATCACTCTTCATGTTTTAGTTCCCCAGCAGTAAAATAGAGTTGAATACGGTATGACATATTTACCTCGCATAGAAGCATTCAAAGCAATGTCCAGGACATGGTAATGGCTATGGAATGACACTGGTTGTAGATGCACCTTGAAGGATTAAAGAAGGTAGTGAAGGGTTCAGATTGGCGTCTTAGAGGAACATAAAGCATGGGTTGGAGAGTCATTCAGTAGAGAGTACTGAGATATGAATGTAAAGTATGGAGAAGGAGCCACTGAACATCTTGAAGGCCCATTAGATGAACATAGGGGGAGTTCATTAATACCCAGGGTTCTCTTTCAAAACATGACTTTCCAGTTGTACCCGAGAGAGGAAGGAGGGGAGAGAATAATGAGTTAAGTCATAGGCTTTGGGGACAGGGACAGGTGGGCCTAGCTATAAAATTCTCACTTCCATTGATTTAATCATGGCATCTCGTCTATGTTATTTGACCAGGTTTGAATTTTGGTATTTTTCTTCCCTCAAAAATAAGTTGACAGACTTGGCCTGGCAGAGCTGTGAGAAGTGAAATGAGATCATGTCCTGCGTGGTGCCTGCCTCTCCCATCACAGGTACTCAGGAAAATGGTGAAATGGGAGTGGGTTGGGGCCCGAGAGCACTGAATTCCATAGGACACACCTACGGACAAAATATCTCCCCAAACCCGACAAAACCATCATAAAATGTGTCCATCCAGCACATGCTGAACATAAGAGGCTCACCAGATAGTCTTATCTTTACTGCCCCATTTCTGGGAACCTGGGACTCTTCCCTTGTTTGAACTCTGGGGCGTAGGAGAATTCACTGATGAGGCAGAGCTGAGGAGGTGGGTCAAGGATTGCTGCTCTGAAGAGGGACTGAGCCCTGCAAGACTAAGGGCTGGATAAGCAGATCTGTCTCTTTCTGCAGGGGAGATTCCAGGCAACAGATTTGCCTTCCCGGCAGTTGTTTCCCCCTGCTGAGGCCTATCTGAGCAGTGGGGTCTTGATTGACACTCCAAATCTCACTCTGAAAGTTCAAGGGATGCTCCCTGCCTAGCTGCTGAGACAAGGAAAGCGAAGACCAGGTCTCAGCTGAATGGATTGCCTGCTGCTGTCTAGAAAGGTTCCAGACGGTGACTGAGCCCTCCCTAGTGAAGAAACTCACTTCAAAAGCCACCAGTCCCGGTCTTGCAACAAGCCAGTGTTTGTTAAATTGAACTTGAGGTGACACACACCAAACCCATTTCCAGTTTGCCCTCAGTTTGTAGTCCTTGACTACACAAAGGGTGAGGCGCTTGGGGAATTTGTGGACTGTCCAGTATATCAGATAAAACCTGAGAGAATCAGAAAGGAGGCTTTCAAGGTTTTACTACCAACAGCTGAAGCGCCCGCAGCTAATCAGAGCTTCCCTTTCACTCCCGGCTGAAGTTTGCCTTCAGTAAACACCAGTGACTTCCCTCTCCGAAGCACAAAGACTCTCTTCATCTGAATTCTAGAGAAAAAAAGATCCGACTCTAGCATGAAAGAAGTGGATTTCAACAGGGGATGAACTGATCTATTTTCCGTTTCTTCTGCATCTCAATAATACACACTATGTAGCCAGAGCCACGCTGACCAACAAGACCTAGTTGTACAGTAGATTCAAACTGAGGCCCTGCTGAGACAAGACCTGCTAGACCTCCACGAGGCACTCTGTCATTCCTTAATTGTCATCACATTTAATTATATTAATCCTTGCCACAAGTAGTGGGTGGGGGGTATTATGATTCTGTCTAGCAACGGGGTTCAAGGTCTCTTGGCTAATATGTAACTCTAAATGTTACCAGTTTCTAAGCCAAGGATATGTCCTTTTCTCAGACCAATGACCTCCACCGACTTTCTAAAATGTTAGTTCTCTGCCTTTTGTTCTGTGGCTAACTCAGGCCACCACCCCACCTCCACCCCTGCACCCTAAACTATCTTGATCATACTTACATTCCCAGTCTACCATTCCTCTGGTCATGGATGCTTACTCCAGCTAGACATTTTATGTAGGTATTTTAAAGAATTTTAAATCTAGTATTGCCTTTTTGCTTTTATATTTTTATTAAAATGTTTCAAAGTTTGTGTGGAGTGAGTGTACATATGAGTGTGTGTGGGAGAGAGAGCTTATGTGCAGGCATAAGGAGTCCAGAGGTGTCTTTCTCTATGGTTCTTTACCTTATTGCATTGAGACAGGGTCTCTCACTGAGCCTGGAGCTCCCCATTTCATCTAGGCTGGCTGGCCAGCAAATTATTGGGATCTACCCATCTTTATCCCCCAAAGCTGGGGTTTACAGACATATGTGGCAATGCCTGGCTTTTTACGTGGAGATTTGAACTCAGATCCTTACGTTTGCACAGCAAGTGCTCTTCCCCTCTGAGTCATCACCTCAGGTTCATCTTTGTTTTAGTATTGCCTTTTTGTGTGTGCAAAGTATGTATGTATGTAACAGGGAAGTAAAAGATTATTTTAACAGCTAATGATCCAGGCATAGCTGGGGGAGGCAGTATCAGCAAAATCACTCAGGTCTGATGTGTATTTATTGCTGTATTCTTATCCCAACTTTGGACATGGAAACAGTGAGAAAGAACAGTAACTTGCTTTACGGTAGCAAAGGTTGACAATCCTAGCTGGATGTGGTGATCCATGCCTGTATTCCCACCACACAGGGAGCTGATTCCCAAAGCAAGATGGACGCTAACTTGGGCTCTGTAACCAATTCCAGGATAGGCCTGGGTTATGTGGTGAGTTCTTGTTTCAAAAAGAACTCATGAATGGGTCTAGAGAGAAGGCTCAGCAGTGAAATGTGCTTGCTGTGAAATCATGAAGACGGGGGTTCAAATCCCAGAACTCGTGTAACATGCTGGACGTACTGTGAAAACCAGCTCTGAGGGGAGGTTGAGACAGGAAGATTGCTGGGGCTTATTGGCTTCCAGCCTGGACAGGAAAACTTTAGCCTTAGGTTCAGGGCAAGATGCTGTCTCAAGGAAACGGCCAAGAGTGATAAAGGAGGATGCTCAAAGCCCTCCTCTAGCTTCCCAGAGTGCATGTGCACAGGTGTGTGAATTCACACAGGTGAATTTACATACCATACTTTTACAAACACAGACGCACTCACAATTTTCAAATTACATCTGTTTGTTTGATTGTTTCTTTGTGTATGTACCTGTGGGCACATGCCACAGAGCAAATGCGGAGACCACAGGACAGACAACTCCTCTTTAGGAGTGGATTCTCTCCTTCCACCATGTAGATATCAGGAATTGAACTTGGGTAGTTACCAGCCTTGGTGGCAAGCATCTTCACGCCGGTTCCAATTCAATGGTTTAAAAGTCATTGTCCATTCAGGCACAAAACCAAAGGGCTGAACACAATTGGATTTCCTGCCAGCTCCTCTTCCAGAACCTGAGCCTGAAGCTTTGCTCTGCTTTGCATTGGGAATATTTTATTTTATCTCAATCTCTGGAGATCAGTCCCAGGGATGTGTGTGGTTTGTGCAATGGGAAGCAGGTCTACATAATCAGAAATGTGAATATAACTAGCCAGAAATGTGAATATAACTAGCCGGCTCTTCCAAAGTAGAAGTGTCATCATATTCTATCCTGCCCTTGTGTGGGAAAAGCCTCAAAAATTAAGTTATGGTAATATGAACATATTAGTATATGTATTTCGGTGACCCTTTTCTCCCTACATTTGGTTTCTTTGAAAACTTGCTGCTGTGTGTTCTGAGACCAGCTTCTTGTTTTTCTTTTAGTTGAAAATAGATTATTTTTTCGCTCACATAATACATCCTGATTACAGATTCCCCTTCTCTACCCCTCCTTGTTCCTCCTCACATCCCCTCCCATCTACATCCACCCCCTTTCTGTCTCTCATTAGAAAACAAACAGGCTTCAAAGGGATAATAATAAAATAAAATGTAAAAAGAGAGAAGAAAAAAAATACACAAACGAAATAAAACTAAAGAAATACTAAGATAAAATTTAAAAAACAAAACAAAGCAGAAAATCCCTGACACAGCATTGTAAGACAAATGAAGACAGCAGCACCATTCGGGTCCTTTTTTGTTGCCGCCTAGTTCTGGGCATGCGGCCTACCCTCAAGAGTCGTTTGTTTGCCCTATGAGACTCCCTTGGAGGAACTAATTCTCATTTGAAAGTCGATATCAACTGGATATTGCTTCTGGGTTAGGGATGGGGGCATGTGTCCACTTCTCCTTTCAACTCTAGGATCCCATCTGTGCAGATCCATGCAGGCCCTGTGCATGCTGCCTCAGTCTCTGTGAGTTCATGTGCACATCCATCCTGTTGATTTAGAGGGCCTCGGTTTCTTGTTTCCCTCCCTGCGCTCTGACCCCTGTACTCTTCCTGCCTGTTTCTCAGGGTTTCCTGAGCCCCAAGGGAAGGCATTTGACAGAGAGACCCCATTTAGGACTGAGTGTTTCAGGGTCTCTCATTCTTTACATGATAGCTGCCTGTGGGTCTCTGTATTGGTTTCCATCTTCTGTAGGAGAAAGTTTCTCTGATGGTGACTGAAAATGATCTATGAGTATAGCAGAATGTCATTAGGAGTCATTTTGCTGCTACTTCTTGTTTGTTTGTTTAGAAACAATAGTATGTCTCTGGGCTGCCTAGTCCCAGGTTCTTGGTCACCAAAGCAGTGTCAGGTATGGGTTCCATCTCATGAAGTGGGCCTTAAAAGTCAAATCAGACATTGGTTGGTGACTCTGGTAAGCTCTGTACCACCACTGCACTAGCTTACTTTGTAGGTGGAATACCACTGTCGATCAAAGGGCTTGTGGCTGGCTTGGTGTTTTCCTTTCTCCTTTGGAAGTGTGCAGTGAGTACCTTCCTGTACCAAGGATGTCAGTGCGAAGGGGTGAAGGCTCTATGAAGGCCCCAGCTCAACTTCTCCATGTTCAATGAGTTGTATGGGTGTTGTCTTCAGCAATTTTTAGGGTCATATTTATAAGTACTAGCGTATCATCTATGAATAAAGGTACTTGGACTTCTTAGTTTCCAATTTGTGTACCCTTGATCTCTTTCAGTTGCCTTATTGCTCTAGTTAAGACTTCAAGTACTATGTTGAATAGGTATGAAGAAAGCGGACAGCCTTGCTTTGTTCCTGATTTTAGCTTTGAGTTTCTCTCCATTTAAGTTGATAATGGTCATTGTCTTGCTATAAACTGCCTTTAGTATGTTGAGGCACGTCCTTTGTAGTCCTAATCACGGTAGGACTTTTATCATGAGGGGGTGCTGCATTTTGTCAAAGGCTTTTTCTTCATCTAATGAAATGATCATGTGGCTTTTATCTTTCAGATTGTTTATATGGTGGGTTACATTTATCCGTTTACATATAGTGGATCATCTCTGAATCTCTGGGATGAAGCCTACTTGATCATGGTGAATGATCTTTTTGATGTGTTCTTGGATTCCATTTGAAAGTATTTTATTGAGAATTTTTTGCATCTATATTTACAAGGGAAATTGGTGTATAGTTTTTCTTTTTTGAGTCTTTATGTGGTTTAGGTATCAGGGTAACTGTGGCCTCATTAAAAAAGTTGGGCAATGTTCCTTCTGTTTTTATTTTGTGGAATAATTTGAGAAGTATTGGCATTAACTCTTCTTTGAATGTCTGGTAGAATTCTGTACTAAAACCATCTGGACCTGGGCTTTTTTTTTTTTTTTTTTTTTTTTGGTCCAGAGATGACTGCTTCTATTTCACTAGGGGTTTTGGTTGGTTTAAATTGCTTATCTGATCTTGATTTGCCTTTGATAAATGGTATGTATAGAGAAATCTATCTATTTCTTTCAGTTTTTCCAGTTTGGTGGAATGTAGGTATTTAAGGTGTGTCCTTATGACTCTCTGGATTTTTTTCTGTGTCTGTTGTTATATGCCCCTTTTCTTTATTTTTTAAATAATCTTTATTTTATGGGCACTGATGTTTTGCTTGTATGTATTCCAGATCTTGGAATTACAGACAGTTATGAGTTGCCATGTGGGTGCTGGGAATTGAACCCAGGTGCTCAGGAAGAGCAGTCAGTGCTCTTAACCACTGAGTCATCTCTCCAACCCCTATATCCCCCTTTTTATTTCTAATTTTGTTAATTTAGATATTGTCTCTGCCTTTTAGTTAATTTGCATAAGGGTTTGTCAATCTTATTGATTTTCTCAAAGAACCAACTCTTTGTTTCATTGATTCTTTGGGGTTTTTGTTTGTTGTTTGTTGTTTTTGCTTTCTACTCCTTTTGGATCTGGTTTCTTCTTTTTGTTCTAGGGCTTTTGGGTGTGCTGTTAAGTTACTAGTATGAGATCACTCCAGTTTTTTATTTTATTTTATTTTATTTTAACTTGCCTCTTAGAATTGCCTTCATTGTATCCTGTAAGTTTGAATATGTTGTGTAATCATTTCGTTCAATTCTAGAAAGTGTTTAATTTCTTTCTGGACCCATTTTTCATTCCATAGTGAGTTGTTCAGTTTCTGTGACATTGTAGGCTTTTTGTTGTTTTTGCTGTTGTTGATATCCAGTTTTAATCTGTGGTTATTTCAGTTTTCTTGTATCTGTTATTTCAGTTTTCTTGTATCTGTTGAGAGTTGCTTTGTGTCTGAGTATGTGGTCAGTTTTGGAGAAAGTTTTATAAGGTGTTAAGAAGGTATATTCTTTTCGTTTTGTTTTAATAACTTATTTATTTGTACCTTATGTGCATTGATGTTTTGTCTGCATGTATGTCTGTGTGAGAGTGTTGGATCTCCTGGAACAGGAGTAATAGCCAGTTGTGAGCTGCCATGTGAGTGCTAGGAATTGAACGTGGGTCCTCTGGAAGAGTAGTCAGTGCTCTTAACTGCTGAGCCACCTTTCCAGCCCCAAGAAAGCATATTCTTTTGTGTTATGGTGAAATGTTCTGTAAATATGTTAGGTCCTTTTGGTTTATAACACCTGTTACAGCATTTCTCTGTTTAGTTTTTTGTTTTGTTTTGTTTTTTGAGACAGGGTTTCTTTGTGTAGCCCTGGCTGTCCTGGAACTTGCTCTGTAGACCAGGCTACCCTCGAATTCACAAAGATCTGCTTGCCTCTGCCTCCTGAGTGCTGCGATTAAAGGCATGAACCATCACCACCAGGCATAGTTTGCATCTTTTTATTGGGTAATTGAGACTATTGATGTCGAGAGATATCAATGGGCAGTGTTTGTTGATTCCTTTTATTTTGCTTATGTGTGTGTGTGTGGGTGTGTGTGTGTGTGTGTTTTCCTCTGTTTTGATTTGCTGGTCTAGGATTATTTATTTCTGGTATTTTCTTAAACGTGGTTAACCTGCTTAGGTTTACCTTCTAGCACCTTCTATAAGGCTGGATTTGTAGATAGATATTGCTTAAATTTGGTTTTATAATGGAATGTCTTATTTTTATCCATCTATTTATTTTATCCATCCATTATGACTGAAAATTTTGCTGGGCTGGCGTCTGTGGTCTCTTAGAGTCTGAAGCACATCTGTTCAGGCCCTTCTGGACAGCTTTTACTATTCTTTCTTTGTTCTGTATGTTTATTGTTTTGATTATTATGTGCTGAGGGGGCTTTCTTTTGTGGTCCAGTCTATTTGATGTTCTGTAAGCTTCTTGGACCTTGATAGGCACATCCCTCTTTGGAAATTTTCTTCTATGATTTTGTTGAAAATATTTTCTGTGCCTTTGACCTGCTGTTTCTTCTCCTTCTTCTATTCTCATTATTCTTAGAGTTGGACTTTTCATAGCGTCTCAGATTTTCTGGATGTTTTGTGACAGATGTTTTTTTAGATTTAACGATTTTTTTTTTTTGACTGAAGTATTCATTTCTTCCATGATGTCTTCAGTGCCTGAGATTCTCTCTTCCATTCTATTATTCTATTGGTTACTCTTACCTCAGAGGTTCCTGTTTGAGTTCCTAAATTGAATTTCATATCCAGATTTCTCTCAGTTTTGATTTTCTTTATTAATTCTATTTCCATTTTCAGGTCTTGAACTGATTCATTTCTTTCCACTGTTTGTGTTTTCATAGAGTTCTTTCAGGGACTTGTTCATTTACTCTCTAAGGACCTTTATCAGATTCATAATGGCCATTTTAATGTCTTTTTCTTGTACTTCAGCTATATTGCAGTATACTCAGGGCCTGCTGTGGTAGAGCTGCTGGGCTCGCATGGAAACCTATTTCCTGGCTGTGTTTTTGCACTCTTGTCTAGGCATCTGGGTTTGGGAAGATTGTAATTCTGGGTGCTGGGTGGCTGTCTTGTTCCTTGGCTTCTTCTGTCCTCTCTGGTTCTTGGGAGAGTGTGGTCTCTGTGTGTTGCCTGGTAGGAAATTCTTCTGGGATCCTGACAGGTGTGGCCACTAGGAGTTCCGGGAAAAACATGTTTCTAGGTATTAGGAGCTCACTCACACTTAGGAATGGGGATGGGCTAGAAGGCAGGGTGAGGCTGAGGCGGTCCTGAGCAGGAAAGCAGGATCTGCTTAGTTCCCTGGAAATGGGGCCAGAGAGGAGAGTCTGCACCAGGTAGTCTGCCACAGAGATGGGAATGAGACTGGAGGAGTGGATTTGGAAGAAAGAGAGAGGTGAAGATCTGCAGTTCGCCTACCCACTTCCCTCACTGGAATGGCTTTCGGATGCTCAGGGAGAGCCTGCTGGAGTTGGGGGCTTGGATAAAGCAATGGGTGTGAGGAGAGAAGGTCATCTGCTGCAGAACTAGGGATGAACTGGGGCATTGAATTTACAGGAGTGGAGGGAGAGCCGAAGATCTGCTGTTTGCCTACCTGCTTCCATGACCATAGTGACCAGGGAGTCCCTCTGAAGATGTCCTCAGCCCCTCCCCGGCTTCTTGCTTGAGTGTTCATCTTCCCTGATCTTTGATACAGCCATGCATCTGTTTACTGGGACTGCAGCATTTGAAGAATTTCTCTTTTCTTTTTGGACAGGGCCTCACTAAGTAGTCCTGGCTAGCTGGGAACTCCCTATAGACCAGGCTGGCCTTGAACTCATAAAGATCCACCAGCCTCTGCCTCAGGAGTGCTGGGGTGAAAGGCGTGCACCACCAAGTTTGGCACAATTCCATTCTTGTGAATACAGCTTTGTTTCCCCCTTGAAATCAAGCAGCATAACACCCATCACATGTGACTTCTTCATCAGTCATGTTTTACATCCCAGAATTCCTGATTTAACATGCTTCTTTACAGAACTATAAGACCTTCTGAGTGTGAAGTTTGGGTTACCATTGAGTATTCCATCTCCATAATCCATGGTAGGGATTTAAGTTGATACCCAGTAAGTATTGGCGAGGTGCTGACTATTGAATGGGCTTGAAAATCAAATTGGTTCTGAGTTTCTGCAGTGCAATTTGTGAGCTGACTGACCTTGAACAAGTTGGTTAGCTACTCTGAGCCTTCACACCTATGCTCAGGAAACAGTGACAGAGAAGCATACTTCCTGGCTTTTTGGACATTCATATGTGGCCTGTAAATCAGTTTCTGTGACATGCTGTTGTTCTCATGAACTCACAGCAGTGGGAGCTACATGCACAAGACTGGGCCCATCAGCTTCTTACCATCTCACCATGGATGTAGGGTGTGTGTGTAAGATATCACCCTTCCCTGATGTTGTAGGGGAAGTTAATCATTGGGACAGAGGGTCTTATTCCACATTGGTATGGCCACTGGTACATTTTTCTTCTTCAAGTAAATAAACCCTACCTATGATCATGTTGGTGACCCCAATTAAATGCAGGGGGTCTCTTCCCCTGCCTCCACCCAAAGATAGGGAAGTACAAAGGGAACTTGAGGACAAGGAGGAATTTAATGCATGGGGCTAAAAAGTTGATAATGGATGGGGATTTGATAAAACTACATTACATATATGTATGAAATCAGCCAAGAGTAAATATGCTAAATAATAAAAAATAAAATCAGTTCAGTGTTTCTCATACAGAATCAGTATAAGTGATACCAAACATATTGATATTTTGTAGAAGAATTAATTTTCACCATAGTGTCAGGATCTAAAAATATCTCCTACAATTAAGAGCCAGTAAGTAACCTCAAGCAATCATTGCAGTAACAATGTTCAAGTTTGGCCACTTGCCTTTTCCTATAGAGCTCTTGTATGGATTTCTCTTCATGAAGAAGAATGTAAATTACTAAACGAATTCATGCTAAGCCTAGGGAGACTTCAGGAAGCCTGGCACAAGATGGAACTTTTATTTTGAAAGGGAATTCAGGGTGAGACTTAGTGGTCCAGTAAACCTTACAGGAGATGTACAAGACCATTGCATTTCATTCCATGTGAAAAAATGCCTTCCAAGAAAGCTATGTGCACCAGAGAGACGGCTCAGCAGGTAAGAACACCTGTTGCTCTTCTAGAGGACTTGAGTTTGGTTTCTCAGGTGGCTGACATTGTGTGTAGCTGCAGTTCCAGGAGATCTAATACCCTCTTCTACCCTCTTCTGGCCTCCCTGGGCACTGCACCCATGTGACATACACTCAGACATCATATGTGAAAAAGAAATCGTACGCTGTGAATACAAATTAAGCAGTAGATAATGGTGTGCATGCCTCAGAGTTCAGGGAAAGCGATGGTTAGTTTTCACTGTGCACTTGACACAACACAGAGTCTCCAGGAAACTTTGTCTTGGGGCAGGATAGTCTGGTTAGGTTGGCTATGGGCAAATCTATGAGGGGTTGTATTACTTGGGTGTAAAGTGAGAAGACCTATCCTGATCTACCCTGATTATGGGTGGTGCCTTGTGATGGTACGGGCCCTGGACTGAATGAAAAGGAGAGTGAGCTGAGCATTGGTGAGCATCAAATCCTTGCTCTCTGTTCTTGACTGTGGGTGTGATGTGACTACCTCTGTCAATTACCTGCTGCCTTGACTGCCCTGCAGTGATGGCTGTAACCTGGAACTGTGAGCCAGACATACCCCTTTTCTCTTAAATTGCTCTTTTTTTTTTTCTTTTGGGTGTTGTGAGACAGGGTTTCAGTGAGTAGCCTTCTGTCCTAGAACTCGCTCTGTAGATCAGGCTGGGCTTGAACTCATAGAGATCTGCCTGTCTCTGCCTCCTGAGTGCTGGAATTAAAGGCCTGTGCCACCACCACTTGGCTAATGCAGAAATGGAGGTCTGGGAGAAAGTCAGGCTTATTCAACATAGTGCCTTCATGATACAGAAATGAATCAGCTTCACCGCTGCTGATCCAGCTGCCATCTCTTTGTTTCTGAGGGACATGGGGAAGGTCAGGAGGTCACTAAGACCTCCACAGTCCAAGAGAAGGGAGGGACACCTCTTCTCCCTTATCCAATCACATATCTCTAGAGAAGACCATGCCCATTAGGCCAAGCTGCCCCAATACAATTTGGCTATCAGACAGAATTCTCACAACATGTCTCCCTTTTTGTCCAAAATAAAAAGGAAGGTTCTAATCCTAACATAATAAAAACTATATACAATAAAAACAATTATCAAGTAAGAAATATATCTTAGATGTCCAAACCATAGGTAATAGGCAAATTTTTATAGAGATTACTCCAATAGTTGTCCTTTCCTGAAGAATTTAAACTTTATACCTAATATGTCCTTAGCTAAGACTCAGGAGGATTGTATCAACAGGAAGTAGTCTAAAGAACTATGCCTAAATTCCCAAAATATTGTTTATGAATGTTTGTTTTCATTTAAGGGGGGCTGGTTATAAATTGTTATATGGTCATAGTCAATCTCTTTCTAAAGGAGCAAGGGATACATGATATAGAAATGATGGGGCAAACAGTAGATTATTGAATCTATTTTAATCCAAAAAACAACTGGTAATCTCAAAATATTTTACATTGGTATGTATTTTAGTTTATTGATACAAACTTTAAGTCAATTTTGCTGTACTATATGTATATTTCTACTCTTGTTTAAGGTATTGTGTTTATACAGCTCAATTAAAAAATGTAATGTATAATTTAAAATACAGATTAATAGTTAGTCATCTATAATAGTCAAACCTATAGTCATGTTAGTTAGGTTTTCTAGGTGTGCAGAGATATATTCCAAATAGATAGGCAATCTTCAAACATTTCAAAGACCTACAGAATATAGCATTTAAAATGTTTTAACAACTTAAAATTCTTTTTTCTTTCTTTCTTTTTTGAGCTGAATATCAAACCTAGGGCCTTGTGCTTGCTAGGCAAGTGCTTTACCACTGAGCTAAATCCCCAACCCAAAATTCTTTTGACATGAGACAAGCCTGGTTCTGGCAGCACTGATCTATTCCTGAGAGGATGCTGGGCAATGAAGAATCTCCATATGGAGTTTGGTTTCTTCTTGGCAAAACTGGCCTATTGGGCACAAAACTGTCCTTGCCTCAACTGCTGACAGTAAGTACACTGTACAATCTGGACAAGCAGGACACACACACAAAAATCGACTGTCAACTTTGCCAAGACAGGGTAGGACAGTCCTTCAAACTTTCTTGCTTTTGAAAAAAGTCTGTCAGATATTCTAGGCCTATAAGCAAAAGTTGGATGCCCCAACACTGCAGAGAAACCTTGGGTGACTGTCCAGGCAGCCAGCTGTTTTTGTCATTTCTTACATTTTTTTGGAAGTCACTTGCTTGCACTTCCTGCTTACTCAGGTAATATTTCCTTCTTGGGTCTTTGATAGAGTTGAAGACTCAATAATTATAGTGATAGTTTCCTTAATTATGATAAAGGATAAATTAGATGTAAAACTTTAGACACACCAAGATAAGATAGACAATTGAATGTTTTCTCTGATTTTGTCAAATACAAATAGACTAGATATTGTAACTGTAATTCTTCCTTGATAACTATTTTGTTATTTGTAATTTTACTATGTTAAGGTTAAAACTTTCCTTTTTGATTATACAGAAAGGGGGTAAGTGTTGTGGGAAGACCATTCTATACACTATGAGTGTATGTTGCTCTCATTTGTTGACACTAAAAGCTGATTTGGCCTATAGCTAGACAGAATAAGGCTGGGCAGGGAAGCCAAAAGGAGATACAGGGAGAAGAAGGGTAGAGTCAGGGGAAACACAAGCCAGCTACCCAAGGAGCAAGATTCCAAAGGACTGGTAACCCACAGGCCAATGCATAGATTAATAGAAATGGCTCAGTTTAAATGTAAGAGCTAATTAGTAATAAGCCCAAGCCTTCGGCCAAACATTTATAATTAATATAAGCCTCTGTGTGATAATTTGGACAGAGAAAGGCCACTGTTTACATCCAGCTTTAAGTTCCTTTTTATCCCAGCATCAGGAAACAAAACTGAGCATCACTGAAATGAATCAAAATATCATTTATTTAGACATGTACTAAAGTAAGCACAGTAAAAATACTCATAGCCAAGTGCAGAAGTTAAGATGCCCACTCTATGCTTCTTAATGTTACGGTACATTTGAATATTTTTATAATAATATGTTGGGAGGAAAACAAAAATAGGGATACCTTTGAGAGAAGCAACACCCTGAACCAGGAAGGCTCATGCACACTGGCTCTGGGTCCATAGTGTTCATTCAGCGTCAGTATTTAATGAAGAGTTCCTGGGTCCTCTGCCAGGGCTGTAGAAGCTTCCAGAAATGTGTTTGCATAATGCAGACATAGAAGATGAGGTATTAATGCAAAAGCATGGTTCTCACCTCAAAGCAGGTAACAAGCAGTTTATTCTGGAGCCAAATATGAGTCCCCATGGCCTAGCAACACAAATTTGGGTTATCCTGCATTCCATGTTCCAATTTGGTAAGACATGATAAAGTTTTACGGTAATAGAACAAAGAAGTCATAAATCAAGGCACTTTTCAAATACATCGTGGAGACATCAGGTAGGTAGATCATAGCAAAGCAGGAGCTCTAGGCTCAGATGCTATCTGATGGCATTTCGTAGTTCTTTGGTAGGTTGGAAACTAACAGTGTGCTTGAACCTTCCCAGAATTTACCTAAGGCTACACAGAAGAGCAATAAATGGCTATGTAGGATCCTAAAGATGTCCCATTAATTTGGCTCTGGACTTGCAACATTCTGATCTTTGCACATCATTTAAATTCTCATCAGTTTGTCAACCTCTCCAGGGCTCAGTGGAAGGTGACATTCTTGGGAACTCTCCTTTCCAGAGGTCTGAGGTGGAAAAATAGCAACAAAAAGGATGTGTGGAGAATGGGAAGTAGAAGCAGGCTGTCCTCCTGTGCTTAAGAAATAACTAAGTCACTTGGACACCATGTATCCAGGGCTGCAGAGGATGATGCTGATCCCCGGCTATTAGACCTGTGGAAATATGAGGTTGCAGCTATTTCAAATTCTGGACCACTTAGTAGAGATACATGAACAAGCTCAAATTTCCCACGTATCTTTGGGAAAATGTTTATGATGCTAACTTGGGTTTTTGTAATGTAATCATTTTCTTGCATGAAGTGATAAAGAATTTATAAAATTTTAAAGAAGCTCCCTTCCCATTAGAAGTTTAGTAATATGGGCCCAGGGCTACTACATGGCTGGTTGGTGGAGAGCCTCATGTGTGAGTGTGCTTAGTGTGATCCTTAGTGCTAGGGAGGGAGGGAGAGAAGGATGGAGGGAGGGAGGGAGGGAGGGAGAAGACATGATGGAAGGAGGAAGGAAGGAGGGAGGGAGGAACTCAGTAATAAGCTAAAGGTGGTTTTCAGGTTTATACACACATAGGTGACTATGGATGCAGTATGCCAGGCTGAGGACACATAAAGACCTTCTTCTCTTGGCTAAGGGTTGCTAAGGGGTTGCAGGACGTGTAGAAGGAAGTCAGAAATCAGTAGTCATGGTTTCTATATTGAACGAAGAACCGAGTTATCACATTAGCCATTCACTGACAGTTGTGAAATGTGTTTGTTTTTGTTTGTTTGTTTGTACAAGTGGAAACACTCTCTAGATTTTTTTAATTAAATAAGACAGGTATATTAAATAAACACTGAAAAGTGGTTTAACCAGGAAAGAGTGACTATGAAGAGTGTTCACAAAACTTAGGAGCTTTGTAGGGAAAGAAAAATGTACAACCTGCATGGCTCCTGACTGGACCTGTACCTAAGCTAGGTCACAGCTAGGTTCAGTCAGTACCCAGGGAAGACAGCCAACAGCCTTTACCACAGGATGGGATGTAGGACCAGCCTCATGTCTGGGTTTCTAACTGCAGAGCACATGGGTGTGTACCCCAGGTCAGGTTGTGTGTGGCACGATCCTGCTGTTGTACTCAGTACAGGCCTCGGGACTCTTCTAGCACCTCCCTGTGTTTACTGCAACTGCTGCTTCTGGGTGGAATCTTTGGGGTGACACAGATTGGGGAAGAGGGTCTTCCCCACAGTCCCTTTGCCAAGTGGATACACTGTAACAATGGTGGTGAGCGTAACTACCCACTGAGCGCGTGTCTCCTGGTCACCAATGAGGAACTCAAGTCTTAGAAGCCTCAGCCACCTTATTCAAGACTATCCCTAAACATGGGCTTCCTTAGGAGCTTCCCGTTTCCAGGTCGGTCATCACACATGATGTACAGGCATCTGTAACTCGCACTGTAATCTGAGAGGTACCAGGTTTGAGCTCCATAGATGCCCAACTATTTCTCATCAGGTTTGGAGGCGGTGTGGATGCTCCGGGTCACCGCAGGAGGAAGGAGGACTCACCGGGAGGAGGGACCAATTGTCCCTCTCCAGTTCAAGCAGAGAAGCTTGTGCCCTGGAAAGATGAGCTTTGAGAGTTGAGCAGAGAATAGGCAGGGCGTAGAAATCCACTGAGGACCAGTGTGAGCAAAGGTGTAGAGTGAGGCGCCACCTCAGTGACCCCAGAGTCACCTGTTCCCTATTAACCACAGGCCTTTCTGGGATTCTGCAGACCTTCACCACAGCCACCACAGCCACCACAGCCACCACCACCACCACAGCCACCACAGCCACCACAGCCACCACCACCACCACAGCCACCACAGCCACCACAGCCACCACCACCACAGCCACCACCACAGCCACCACAGCCACCACCACCACCACCACAGCCACCACCACCACCACCACAGCCACCACCACCACCACTACAGCCACCACCACCACCACAGCCACCACAGCCACCACAGCCACCACCACCACCACAGCCACCACAGCCACCACAACCACCACCGCCACCACAGCCACCACAGCCACCACAGCCATCACCACCACAGCCACCATCACCACAGCTACCACAGCCACCACCACCATAGCCACCACCACAGCCACCACAGCCACCACTACCACAGCCACCACCACCACAGCCGCCACCATAGCCACCAGCTGGAGGCAGCTATCCTGTACTCCATGTGTATGTATTCAAGATTGGCATTTCTGACGTCCTAGAAGACAATGTGGGTGGTGAGTTGACGTAAGGACCCATGAACATTGTAGACACAGGATTTAGAGAAGGATTTCTGGCACTTGTGTCATAAAGCATTTCTAAAATGTTTGCAATTCCATGAGAGGAGAAAGAACTGAGAAACCCCCAACTTAGTAGCTTTAGTTACTCATTAATTAATCAATTAATTAAATTGTTTATTTACTCATGACTGTATATGGGCACATTTGTCCCAAAGTGTGTGTGTGTAGATCAAAGGACAGATCTGTGGAGTCGGTTCTCATTTTTACCCATTGATGTGGGTTTCAGAGCTCATACATAATCAGGTTGTCAGGTGCATGAGGAATGTGTTCTACCGGTCCATCCTTCTGACCCCTTAGCTGCTTTAAATAGCAACAAGTCATGACCTCATTTGGTGTCTGAGGATCAGGAACTCAGTACCCCTCGCTGAGTGTATCTGGCTCTAGGTCTGTCATACAGCAGCAAACACACATTGACCAGGGCTGTGACACTTACAGTTTAACTGGCGTTGAGAGCCTTCTGGTGGTGGTCATCCATTCTCCAAATTGGGCTTCACTGTGTGGGTGAATGTCCCCATGACATGGCAGCTGGCCGTCATTGAGATGACCTACAAAAGACCAAACAGGCCGAGCGGTGGTGGCGCACGCCTTTAATCCCAGCACTTGGAAGGCAGAGGCAGGTGGATCTCTGTGAGTTCAAGGAAACATGTTCCTTTGTGCCCAAGTCTCTGACGAACCATCACATCTGCTGCGTTTCATTGGCCACTCTGAGAATCCTTGATTCAATGCAGAAGAGTGTTATGCAGGCAAATAAATACCAGAGGATGTACACCCCAGGGGACTATGGTCAAGGCCACCTCATAGTTTGGGAAGATTAGAGCTTTCCAAACATGAGCTGGGCACATGTCTGTAGGCTCAAGTCTCAGAAGGCTGAGCAGACAGATCAGGCCTATCTCAGTTATACAAGTGAGTACTAGGCTACATGACACTTTGGCTGACAACAGCAAATATATACACACACCAGAGATGATAGAGTGAACTGGATACCCTAAAAACATTTCTCCCTTGACATATCTAAAAATACTGAATAAAATGCTTTAAAGGTTATTTTGATTTTTTAAAATGTATGCCTATGTGTATATGTTTGTTTACCTCATGTGTGCAATACCCACAGAGGACAGAAGAGGATGTAAGAACTCTGGACTGGAGTTCAGACAGCTGTGAGCCACTATGTGGGTGCTGGGAACTAAACCCTGGTTCTCTGCAAGAGCAGCATGAGCTCTTAATCACCAAGCCATCTCTCTAGCCCTATTATATATATCTTTTTAAATTGCATCGTTTTGCACAGGAGAATAAGAGGTGAAACAAACACATGAGGAAATGTGGACTGAGAGAGATGAGCGGGTACTTAAACTGGAGGCTCCCGAGGCACACCCATCCACCCTCAAGTGAAGGGAAGATTGGTTGGTTTCCCTCATAACAAACAAGGCACCATGGCATAGCCAACAGGAGATGACATCACAGAGGGTGTAGGGGTCAGAGCAGAGACCCATGTATAAATACATCCCAATGGATACTCCTCAGTGAGAGTTTACACTAGGAATTTCTCTATTCCCTTTCCTCATGCAAGGAGAGAAAAGCTGTCCTGTTTCTGCCCAGGCTCCGATGGCTTGGGAAGTCAGGGTGTATAACCAGAGGCTGGTTTTATGTGGGCTTGCAGCCACACCCACACTCTCGGCATGAGTTACAAAAACCTAGCTGCTCATTTGTTTTAAAATGTGACCCAGTGTGTGGAGCGCTCTCCATCTAGAAACAAATGGATGTCCCAAGGAAGGGACAACTGTTAATGCAGTGCCAAAGATTCCTGGGTAGGCACTTCCTTTGAACTAGAGCTGACTATAAATGAAAATAAAAAAGAATCACAAGACATTTGAGGAAGAAAGGCATCATGGGAAAGAATCAGTCCAACCAGCAGGTGGTAAATGGATGTTGACCAGCATTTCAGATAGCGGGTGACTGATTATGAAATAAATTTAAGCATTACATCTTTATTGCATTGATTGATTGATTGATTGATTTTTTTAAAAAATGTGTGTGCCATAGTGTACTTGTAGAGCTCAGAAGATAACTTTTGGGAGTTGCCATGAGGGACCTGAGAATCAAACTGGCTTAGAAAGCTTAAAGCATTTATTATCTGGCTCTTTATAGAAAAAAATGGCAATGTTTGTTGCAGAAGGGCCTGCATAGAAGCCCCAGTCAGTCTGGGGCTGAAAGAGCCGTACACCAAACACACACACACACACACACACACACACACACACACACACACACACACACGTGCAGCAGGAGGAACTGAACAAGGGAGACTGGAGGGTTTAGAGAGAGGGCTTGGTTGGACACAGTCTTGGGCTTGGTAAAAAGAAAAGGTGACCATTTATGTATTCTGTATAGCTAGTTGGGTACCTAAAATAGCCCGTCTGCTTCTGAGTATCGAGTGTTTAGTGGACGAATGTAGGGAGTCTGGGGAGGAACACTGGCCCAAGCTTGTAGTCTCTACCCAGTTGTGAATGGAGTTCCTTAGGCAAACAGAAAGTTAAGAGGAGTAGATAAAGGACAATTCGTTTTGAATAGTAGCTCTTTGAGACATGTACCCGGGTGCTCTGTCCTCAAATATGTCAAAGCTGCTTTGTGACCTTGCCTGTGCAGGATGGGCCCCCACACTGCTTTTGAGCACCAAGTGCTAACACGCTCCCCCGAGAGCAGAGAGGAGGGTTGGAGATGGTGGTAGTGAGCTGCAGTGGTTGCTCCAGGCTGGTCACAGCAGCACAAGCCAATTAGGGCAGTGATTTGGAGAAAGGAGACACACGAAGCAGCCCCGGGGCTCTTGTTTGAAGAAGAAGACACACCTGGCTTTCCTCACTCTCCCTGAGGTAGGTTCTGCCCTTCTGCTCTCCTGAATGAGTCAGCAAGGACTGGGTTGTAAAATAAGGGGCTGGGGGATGAGCAACCAACTTCTGAGCCTCTATTATATGCTTGTCTTTGCACATTTACCCCGGTCACTGTCACAGAGCAGATATTGACCTCTTGTTCTGCAAATAGGGAGCATGAGGCCCAGACAGAAGTCTTAAGACTGCAAAGGGAGGTGTCACTGCAAAACCCCATTCTTTCCTTCTTAGCCAAGATCCACAGGGGTGAGCTCAGCTCACCTTCCCTGCTCAGATCCATGACTTCCCCACCCCCCCCCATCCCTTCCTGAAAGTTTATAGGCTGTTAATTTTTAGGGGACCAGCTCATGAGGCCCAGACCTTCCTGAGAATCTACAGGGAGTTAATGGTACCTGGTGGGGGGTGCATTTTCTTTAGTTGTGTGACTACTGGTAAGTTTCCTGTGTTCCTATAAATAACCCCTCACCCCTGCAAAGCTGCCTCTGTAACAATCCTAACCAAACTTACTGGGTAACACGCATGGCTGGTGGGCATGAGAAAATAGAGGGGCTAGGTGAGAAAAAAGGAGGGGGTCAGGAGTGGGCGGGGGACAGGAGAGGACAATTGATGGTAAAACGGCACTGGTTGGTTGTTGGAAAAGTCATGGGCCACAGCCACGACTATCAGTTAGAAAGCGCTTTATTAGAAAGAAGCCAGGCCTGGGGAGAAAGGAAGACGGCGGGGGGGGGGGGGGGGGGGGAGCACAGAAGGAGACGCAGAAGAGGAGGGCACACACAGAGAGACGGGGTCGCATCCAGCTTTTTAAGACGGGAATTGTGCGGAGGGTGCTTAGTTGCCCACGTCTGCTGATGACATTAAGACGCCAGACCCGGAGGAGTGAGAGCAGGAACCTAACAACAATGGCGGGTGAATATGAAGAATATGTATTACACACATGTATGAAAACATAATGAGCCCATTATCATATATAACTAAGAGACGCTTTTACAAAACCACAGCAGGAAGGAAAACTGAAAAGAAGTCCTGCTGCCCCGACGCAGAGTCACGAATGGGTAAAGTCACAACGGCAGAAATCTCCTTTCTCAGAAAGTTGCCATGGAAATAGTCATATGCTGGGAGTGAATACCTGTTTTGTCCACTGGGCTGGATGCATTGAGTAGTTATAGCCAGGGAAAGCCAGGAGAGCCAAACCCTGATGCCAAGAGAGCCAAACCCTGATGTCAGGGAGCCAAACCCTGATGCCAGGGAGCCCGTAGACACTGGGAATGGGAGGGAGGCTCATAGAGGGTGAGTGTCAGTGACCACTTCTCAATAGGAAGGTCAGGGTGTAGGCCAGTATGTGGAGATGAACTTCATTCCTGGACCTCACTTCATTCCTGGACCTTACTGAGTTCTTATTGCCAGCTGTGAAGACACAGAGATGGGGACAATAAAGAGAGAAGAACATTTGTCATGGTTAGTTGTGTGTGCCAACTTGATTGGCCTGCAGGGTGCTCAGATATTTAATAAAACATTACTAACACTGTGTCTGCAGCAGTGCCTCTTGAGTTACCTGTGAACTGATAGACAGAGAGAAGTGGATTGCTCATCCTAGCAGGGACAGACCTCCTCCAAGCCATTGGATGCCTGAGTTGTGAAAATGGCAGAGGTAGGGAAATACTTTCTCTCTGCCTGTCTTTGAGCTGGAACATGGATGCTCTGCCTTTGGAGAAAGATGTGGGATGGAGTCCCTGTGCATTAAACTTTCCTGCTTCTTGGATTAGGATTTGGATTGGAAGTTATCGGCTGTTCTGGGTGTGCCATGGTGACCTGCAGGTCACCATGCTCCTCAGCCTCCATACCTTTGTGAGCTAATTAGTTATAAGAAGTCCAAGGGCTGGAGACTGAGAGTCAGCAGTGAAGAATGCTTACTGCTTTCTCAGAGGAACAGAGCTCAGCTCCCAGCATCGACATCAGGTGACTCACAAACACCTGTATCTCCAGCTCCAAGGGATCAGATGTCCCCTTCTTGCCCCTGCGGGCACACAGACATGTGCACAGATATACACATAAATAAAAATTTAAAAATCTTAAAAAAGAAACCTGATCAATCAATCATCACCTATCCTGCATCCTCTTGGTTCTGGTTCTCTCGGGCTCCCAGATTGTCCTCATACAAGCCTCTTCACCTTGCTGCCTTCTCTCCATGGTGGGACTCAGTGTGGAAGTCGCAGGTAGGGACAAATCTGAGACAGACCAAGCAGGAGGAAGGAGTGACTCAGGGGCTTCCAAGGAAAGTAGATGTTAGCAATTTTGGTGATGTAACAGATAGAGACAGTGGACCCATGGCCAGATTCCTGGGCATGCGCCTGTGTGTTAACAGCACCACGGACTCAGCAGGGTCCAGCCACACTTACTTTAATGCTCTGCTGCTACAGAGTTGGAATTTTTAGTAAGTTTGAATGAAGGGAGAATTTATTTTCACATTGCACTGGTCCTTGAAGAGAAGGTATACTCTGTGATGCACACAGGATTGTTTCCCTTAGAGAAATGGAGATGAGGTTGGGAAATGGCATTAATAGCTGTTGCTATATTAAGGCTGGAGAGTAGTTCCACCAGACAGACAGTCCTACCATCAACCTCAGCAGCCAAGGAACTCTGGTTTTTGCTTCAAATGATTCAATGAAGTAAAGATGGGAAGTGTTGATTATACAAACTGAAAAAGTTTCCCTGTGAACTAAGCTCCAGCCCCCACCAGGCCTGAGACTGAGTTTCACTTACCCTTTTGTAACACAGACCTTTGTCTCTAGATCTGACTAAGAAGTTAAGCAATGTGAATACTTTGGCCAGGCCTTCCTCTCCCCAGAAGAAATAAGACTTCCCTAAGGCAATAGCTGTGACTCAAGTGCACTGTGAGAGAGGAGGGCATTAGCGTAGCTCTGGGGAAAGGTTCTGAGACATTCTTACTGCTGTGGGGTTGGACTCCACCCAACTGCTAAGTACCGAACCAAGGGCCATTCACAGCTCTGACCATCCTCCAGGGAGAATTTCAAGTTGAGTGCTCAGGAGGCCCCACCCCTCTATGGCTATCTATAGGCAGTAATTAATGGTGGCTGGGAAAGAGAGACATTTTCTTCAGTGGTGTAGCCATTAGTAAGTTGCCTATGTTCTTGTAAATAACCCCTCATCCCGATCCTGTGATTAATTCACCAGGACACACAACACACACACACACACACACACACACACACACACACACACACACACACAGTAATAACAAATCATCTAGTCTTTTTTTAGTAAGGAGAATGTATTGTGTGGTATACTTAAAATTGTTAGCAAAAATCAAGTCCATGTTAGAGTAGATGGAAGTGTCCAGAGTCTGAGCTCTCTGAGGGCTTGTGAAGGTCCCTAGATCCTGAAGTTACAGGCAGCCGAAAGAAGGTAGGTAGCAAGAGTCATCGACATGAGTACTTAGCCAAGCACAGCCAGGTCAGGAGAGGATTGGGGGTGTGTGAGGACAGGAGTGGAAGTTCAAGCACAAACGGTGCCTCCTTGGTATTGACTTGGCGACAATTCTAATCTCTACCATCATTAGCAGAAAAAACGAAAATGACATTAAACTAAGACAAATTCAGATGTAACACGAACCTTAAAAAGGTCTTTTTAATTAGACAAGAACAACAAAAAACAATCCACTGGTGCCAGATATTACAGTGAACGCTGAAAGAACAGAGAAACAGAACAAGCCACAGCCAACCTCACCTCGCCAGCTCCTCATCCGATCCTGTTTCCACAAATCCTCAGACTGAAAGCCTCCAAGTCCTCACCCCTGGGGGTCTCAGTTGAACTGCTTTAAAGACTCTAGTTCCTGGTCCTCACGCCTTAAGAGCACGAGTTCCTGTTTCCTCACGCCTTATATACCTTTCTGTGTCCTGCCACATCACTTCCTGGGATTAAAGGCATGTGTCCTTCCCTAGCAAAGACATGAGATCTCAAGTGCTGGGATTAAAAGTGTGTGCCACCATTGTCTGGCCTCTATGTCTAATCAAGTGGCTGGCTCTGTTCTCTGATCCCTAGATGTTTTTATTTATTAGAGTACAAACAAAATATCACATTAATCAAGTAGGGGATATTTAAGATGACCTGCCTAATATTCAGGAAGACCAGGATCAAGTCAGAAATGACCTAGAATAACTGGTTTTATGTATGTGTATCTTTGTGTGTCTTGATGAAATGTGATGTGATGTGTGTGTGTGTGTGTGTGTGTGTGTGTGTGTGTGTTCATGTCTGAATGGTCTTCAGAAATGAGGTGATAGTCCAGAATATCATTCTGCCTTTCAAAAACTTAAGAATATTTCAAGGAACTGAATCATTATTTATGGAAGAAGGTAGGTCATGCATCATATTAAAGAGATATTGGAGCCAGCTATACTTTATTCAAATATGATTTTGGACCAGACATGGTGGTACACACACACCTTTAATCCTAGCACTTGGAAAGCAGAGGCAGAGCAGAAGACACTCAGTGTCAACCTCACCTACACACACACAAGCATTCACACCCCATCATGTGCAAGCATGATCATGTGCACACACATGCACCCTCACATAGACACACACCCACATGATCATAGTGAGAATAGAGAAAAGTAGAAAGAAAAAATGCCTATTATTCCTTGTATTTGTGAAAAACTTCCACCGAGGGTGTTATGATCCTGCTCTCACTCCGGCACATGCACAGCTTGGGGTCTGGCGTCTTACATCATCAGGGGGCGCGGGCGACTACATACACACCACACCTGCCTGCGGTCACACTACTCCGCCTTAAGAAGCCAGACAAGGACCCCCACCCCCTCTCTGTGCTCTGTGCCCTGTATTCTCTCTCTGTTCCCCGCTCTGCTCTGCTCCCTCCCCTGCCAGGCCCGGCTTTCCTCCCTCCTATTCCCTATTTCTTTCTAACAAAGCTCTTTAAAACTCTGGTAGTCGTGGCCGTCGCCTGTGACTTTTCTGTCGGCAACCAGTGCCACCAACGAGCACTGTTTTAACTGTCAGAGGGGTGTAAAAACTATTGTACATCATGTCAGGTACAGCAGCGCACACCTACAACCCCAACGCTTGTGTGTAGTGGCGTGTACTGACAGGAAGATGTTCTAGGAGTTCAAGCAGCATCGGCTACAGAATGAATCCCATACCAACCAAGGCTACACGGTGAGATCCTGCATAAAAATAAATAAATAACCAAGCAAGCAAAAAGCTAGAGTGGAAAAAGGGGTTTGGCCGAGGAAATAACACTCAGCACTAGTAAATTTTATTATATATGTAAGATTATACTGTATATATTTCAGTGTTATCTTTCACCCTCAATGTCACCAGTATTTCCAAGGGATATGGCAAACCACTTGATTTAAACCAAAAGCTTTCATTACTTCAAGTTTTTCTCTTCTCATGTTATTTTCTCGCCTCTCCCCTACTTAATGTAAGTAATATAGAAAGAAAACCTGTCTGCATAGAAAGGACTTTCTATCTTACAACCACAGGCTCTTACAGGAGGGCTCTCACCTCCATTGTGGGTGTCTTCCTCTCTGTAAAGTGAGCTGGGTAAATTAGACACATCCTAAGGTCACCCTCGGTTCTGTAATTCGATGGTTCTAAAGCCTGCAGGGACTAGCATATGACCCTTCTTCAACCTCTGGTATCAGATTCTTCACCTGCTCTCTTTACTCACTATCTTTTCTGTCCCCTACTTAACTCAGACCTGTTTGTGCAGAGTCCCCAAATGAGCCAACACAGTTTTCTGGTGCTACTGTGAGATGTTCCAGAGCCTTCCTCTAAGCTCTTTCAAGGAAACCCCTGAACAGTATATCCTTCCCAAGAGGCCAGCCTGCCCCAGGCCTTGGAAGTTGCTTTTTTTTCTTTGACTTCTGCCTGGTGGAGATAAAGACAAAAAGCCTGTAATCAATGGCGCATGTGATCATCATGGTGTCCATCCATCTTTACTCCCAACTCCGATACATCCTCGCAGCACTGGAGAGAGCACTGGCCGGTAAAATCCTGAATCTGCAGCATGTGCTGTCAGTCCCCAAGCAGTAAGGCCTACTGTATGCTTGGTGCTGGTGAGCGAAGGAAGTTTCTAGCAATTTTCTGAAATCTATAGATAAGGAATCAATAACAAAATCAATGGGAGAAGCCATCTTTGGTGACTGGGGCAGTTATAAAAGGTAGGAGAGAAGTTACTGAATAGTTCAAGGAGCAGAAGAATAAGATCCGCAGGGCTGTTCTGAGCCGACGGATGCCTTAGAGCATTTTGGTTGCTAACAGAATAGCATGCACTGGGCAGTTTCTAATGACCAGATTGAATGGCTTGTGATTCTGGAGGCCAAATACAAGACTGGGATGCTCACATCCGGGGGAGGCCTTCCTGCTGTGTCTGATGTCGTCGACCCCATCAGGAGGCAGAAGGGCAAACGGAAAGAGAGAACTGAATGGGGTCCACACTCATTCTTCCAGGAACCCACTCCTGCAATGGTGGTCTTAATCTCTTCTCTCCACTCCTTCAGCTCAATCAGTGTTCATCAGGCTCTGCCTCCTGACACGGTGGCCCAGGAAAGGACATCCGATACATGGTTACGGGAGTACATTATCACCAGAGGACTTGGCAGCTCTCAAGGAGACAGTGTGATGGAAGGGAAGGCTGTAGAAATAACTAAAAGGCAGCAGGCTTGGCCAGTTAATGAAGCCGGAACTCTAAGGGGGATTGTGATGCTTACTAACTAAAGGATCGCAGCAGGGCTCCCCACTGGATGAAGGTCAGAACTCTTGCATGCTGTAATAGGTATGCACAAGCAGCACTGTTGGTACCCTCCTACCGGGCAGAGAGGGAGATGGGACTAGTCTGAAGGAAGATCGATTTGTCTAGACCCAGAACTCACTACACTTGACCTTTTGCTATTGGGGTAGCATAAGGTAAAAGGCTATGGTAAAAAAAAAATGTATATTAGGGACTAGAGTGATGGATCAGCCGTCAAGGCCACTTGCTGTTTTTCCAGAGGACCCAAGTTCGGTTCCCAGCACCCACATCAGGCAGCTCACAACCATCCACTGTTGTTACTGCTGCTTCAAGAGATCCAATGCCTTCTTTCAGCCCCTCCTCTTCCTCTCTTTCTCACTTTCCCCCTCCCCTCCTCTCTCTCAAAATCAAACCTTTAAAAATCATATTGAGGATTGGGGATTTAGCTCAGTGGTAGAGCCCTTGTCTGGCAAGCCTAAGGCCCTGGGTTCGATCCTCACCTCAAAAAAAATCATATTGGGAAAAGAGATATTTAAGCCCCCAAACAAATTGGAAGACATGGAAGGAAGTATACAAATATATTTAGCAAAGGAACCAAGAACACTTAATTTCTGTGCCAGAGAGTCACATTTTCCTCAAAGCACTCCTAGGGGGAAACAATAAAAACAAGCATAGCGCTCACTCTGTGCCAGACATGGTTAGGAGCACTTTACATTCACCAGCTTATTTCATCCTTATAACAGATGCCATGTCAGAGAAAGCTTGCATGGTAGAGGTATCAGCCATTTGGGGATTGCAGCTGATTTCATGGCAGGCTGTGAGACAGAGACAGGAAAATGGGCTGGTCCTCAGAAAGCGTGAGTGCAGAAAAGTCACCACAAGACACTGCCACACAGAAATGGGAAGAGGTGGAAAGTGGCCTGGCTAACAGGTTGGGTTCATTTAATTATTCATTCTGCATTTATTGTGATGTGTTATGGGGCATGTCTGTGCTCAGCCTAGTGACAAGTTGTTTTAAGTGGTGCTTGTGTTTAAACTCCAGCAGCAATACATCCTGTATCCTGTTAGTTCTCATCATTCTAATACCTGACACTGACAGACTTTGGTTTTTGACCTTGTACATACTTTTAAAAATATTTTTATTTTCATTTATTTACCTGCATGAGTGCTTTGCCTGTATGTTTGTAAGTGTACCCCACAAGTGCCATGGCCACTGGAGTCAGAAGAGAATGCCACACCTTTTGGAACTGGAGTTACAGATGCTTGTAAGCCCAATGTGGGTGCTAGAAATCAAACCCAGGACTTCTGCAGGAGCGGCAAGTGCTCTCAACTGCTGAATCTCTCTCCACCTCCCTTGTAAATATTTTGATAACTAAAGTCTATCTGAGCCTTCCTTTATATTTTTCTAATCATTCCTAGAGACATGTACTAGTGGATATGCACAGTGATATGGAGAACAGCATATTTCACGGGACTAGAAAGCTCAAGATAACTCAGCCTTCTACTGAGGGGGCAAACTCCTGGGACATTCATACCATGCAATGAGGTATAGCAGAGAAACTGGATGCATTGTCATTATAAATGATAACATGAACGAAGGACTGGGGAAATGGCTCAGGGGTTAAGAACACGTACTGCTCTTGCAGAGGACCCAAGTTTCCTCCCCAGCACCATGTCAGGAAGCTCACAACGGCCTGTAGCTCTAGCTCCAGGGGGGAATCTGGCCTCTGGGAGCATCTACAAATACCTCCACCCACATATACACAAATACAGAATTAAAAAACAAAAATAAATTTAAGGGAAAATTAAAAGATAACAGGCTGAATAAAGACTGAGCAACAACCACAAAGGAAGTTCCAGGAGAACATTGGCCCTGCAGCCAATCTTTTAGAAGTTTCATTTGTCAAAATAGTAGTGCTTAGGGATAAACAATTTGTTGCTGTTTTGAATTAAATTTCATCAGTTTTATATGTATCCGAAAGTTGAAATTTTTAAAGCAAGAAAATGAGAAAGAGAAAATTCAAGGTGGAAGATGTCTCAGTGGAGAAGGAGGATGGGAAGAAGGAGCCCACAGAAGTAAAGCTATTGACCACATTCTCACTGGGCTGGGTGGTGGAGACATAGCAAGTCATTAGAAAATAATTAAACTCAAGGGAAACAGTGGAATGAATGAGTCATGCCTGGGTGAAAGCCCAAGCCATGTCATGAGCCTGGAGTTGTGAATGTTGTCATTCTGGTATCTGCTGACCTCCTGGTGAGATATGAAATCTAGGCTCTAGATTTATTCGGAAATAACAAGTGGCCCTACCTTCTCAGAGGTGAACTGCCTCACATGGGTGCTGTGAACCACACTCAGAACCCCTGAAAGATCAGCAGGTGCTCTTGACTACTAAGCTGTCTCTCCAGTCCCAAGATACAGAACTTCTGATCTTCATTTTTTCCCATTATGTACATAATCTTCTTCTGTGCATTAAGGGCATAATTTCTACATCCTACTCTGTGTATCAGGCTATAGTCATAGAGAATAAAGGGATTCTTCACTGAGGTCTTCTATAAATGAAATAGTGTCTCTGCTAATTTAACTTTTCCTTGATAATCTCTTTAAATTATTAACTAGCCCCTTCCAAGATGGACTTGAGCATTACAGAGTTCCTGGTCAGTTTAGAAATCATTCAGTGTAAGTTATTAGAGGATTATTGCCCATTTTTTCTTCAGCCAGATATATGACCTCATAGAAGTACATAAGTAGCGTTCTTTAGATTAGCAGATGTTATTGTTTGAATGTGAAGTATCTCTTCTAAGCTCACATACTTGGTTACTTGGTCCCCAGCTGTTTCAGGTGCTGTTTCAGGAGGTTGTAAGGGTATGAATGGTATGGGTTCACAACACACCCCCATGTTTGGGCATGGTCTTGCATGCCTGGAGGGACCTAGTCACTTCCGCCTGGTCATTTTGGGGTCAAAACTTCTCACATAACCAGGACCCTGTGGCTTTGTGCGGTTGCGTAAAGCATGCAGTGCAACCATGTGATCTATGCGCATGCATGGAATAGCCACATGGACCTGTGTGTGCAGGCACGGCCCAGCCTTTATAAGCCGTTGCCATAATTCCTGGCTCCACTTCATTCACGTGTTTTTTCCACAGGCCTGTGCACATTTGTCCCTCTCCCTTATCTTAATAAAACTCTTTATTAGTTAGTGGATTCTGTCATGTTTTGTGATGTTTACTCACAGGGTAAGAGCACTGCAATAACCCAACAATGAAGCCTCACTCACAGATGTTGGGCAGTAGGGATGAAACTTGAAGGTTATGGGCTGGCTTTGATTCTGGCCTGGTTGCTGTTTCCTGATCCAGTCAGATGTGAATAAATGATCTCAACCTCCCACTGCCACAAAGGTCTGGTCCTGCTTTAATGTTTGTCCCACAGATGTGATGGGCTTTATCCTCTGAACTGTGCACCAACGCAAACCCTTCACCACTCAAGTCAGCCGCATTAGTGTTTGGTTGGAGTTATGAGAAAAGTGACTCCCACAGTATGCTCGCCTGTCCTCCAACTGGTCAATATTTGTGTCTCACTGTCAATCTCTATTGATCTAATGCTGATCATCAACTGTTGTTGAATATACTCAATAAACATTTCCACTCATGCTTGCTGTGGATATCGCTCTGTATAAATGAAATGCTGTTTGGCCAATGGCCAGGCAGGAAGTATAAGTGGGACAAGAGAGAAAAGAATTCTGGGAGGTGGAAGGCTGGGGCAGGGAGACACTGCCAGTCTCCGCCATGACAAGAAAGATGTAAGGTAATGGTAAGCCACAAACCAAGTGGCAAAGTATAGATTAATAGAAATGAGTTAATTTAAGATAGAGGAACTAGATAACAAGAAGCCTGCCTCGGACATACAGTTTATAAGTAATATAAGTGTCTGAGTGATTATTTTATACATGGGTTGTGGGACCGCGGGGGCTTGGTGGCACCTGGAGAGAAGCTCTCCAACTACACATGCTTTTTATAGAAATGAAAGAAATGCTGACTGTACTGTGGGTATGGCATGTTGTAGCACTCAGATAGATAGCCATCGACGTAATTATTAATCACTGAGTGCAATTGAGACCTTTCTTAGACACTTTGCAACTGACCCCTGTTTCCATGGGTTTTATGAGCTTCCCCACCCCAGCCTTTTTTTGTGTAATTTTTAATTTATTTTATTTATCGACTCTTGAAAAATTCATACATGTATGCAATGTATTGATCATATCCATTCCCACCTCCCTCTCCAACTTATCCCAGACCCTACCCAACCATATTGCTTTGAAACGTCATATTTTCTTCCTTTATGTTCTTTATAACCTAGTGAGTCCTGTCAGCACTGTCCATGCAGGCACAGGGGTAGGGCTGTCTACTGGAGCATGGGCAACCTACAAGAGGCCACATTCCTGAAGAAAACCCTCTTTTCCCTAATGGACGTCAACTGCCAATAACTATCAGTCAGTGTCAGGGTCTCTTGGGCCCCTCTCTCATCCATACTGGAATGGTGACAGGCTTAATCTATGCAGCTCCTGTGCAGGCAGCCATGGCTACTATGAGTACATGAGCATAATGGCCGTCATACCCAGAAGGCACTGTGTCATAATAATCCCTCCCCACCTTGATTTCTGACTCTCCCAGCCTTTCAGCCCTCTCATGATATTTGCTGGGAGGGGGGGTGGTGTAGATGTCCTGTTTGGGGCCAAGCACCCCAAGCACAGTAATTTCACATTTGTTCTTAAATAGAAAAAAAAAAAAGAAATACAATAAAATAAAAGGAGTCAGCTGGACTTTAGCCTAGTTTAGGGGACTATATAGGAGGAAGGAAAAAAATGTTCTTGAGAATTTGTTGAAAATGACCATTTCCCTCCCAATTCTCTTTGTTACAAATGACTCAACTATTACACACACTCATCACTCTAGGAAAATAATCATCTACTGAGATAGATGCAGATTTCTCTCTTCATTTGTTTGGGAGGTGTTTATATTTTTTAGTTTCTGACTGCTATAGCCATTTCTTTCCTTATGTGTCAGGCATTGTGCAAGAGATAGTGAACACAGTCACATCCAGGACAGGGGTCCTGGAACTGTATTATCAGGAGGAAACCAGACAAGCAACACAGGATCACCTAAACCGGGGTCTGTGCACAGCAGGATGTCACCAAGTCTAGAGGGTAACTGCCATATCACCCAGCAATCTATCACCTGTAAGAGGAAGTCAAAAATGCTCAGCTAGCTCCCAGAATGCTCTTCTCGCCTACAAGAAGAGCACAGCGGCTAGCTACCAAGGGCCTGATCCAGGGACCAAGACCTGCTGCACTTGCTTTGTGCCTGGCTCCCACACCCTGACCCACTTTACAGCCCCCTGCAGCTCTGTCCTGCATACTTTCCCACGTGAAGTTATTTATCTTTCTTAAGAGTCAACTCGATTTCTTCCGAGAGAATGCTCCCCCAGCTCTGCTGGTAACCTATTCCTGCGCTAACTTGCCATCGTAATCAGCAGTCCTAAAATAGTTCATTTCCTTCTGCAGCTGCAGTCACCTCTGTCTGGAACCTTCCCAAGTCGTCGCATTGCTGTGGGGTTAGTGTCACTCCGTACTGTTGGGAACCCCACCCCAGCTGGCTCTCCCTGCTTTCCCAGACTCATTTGGGGATCTTGTACACCCCCAATCCACTACTTTCCTGGCAAAGCGCCAGCATATTTCCTCTTCCTGGAATGGCCAACCTCCTCCTCAGCTCCATGTGGCTGTTTTCCTCTTCTGGTCCTTTCTTAACCCACTTAATCAGGCAGGACATTCTCCTTTAACCTCGAGATGCGGTAAGATTTCTCATCACACCATGGACTTTTTGACTTTCGTGGACATACATATTTGTTTCATGGCTGCACAATGTCTGACACGGATTAGGAAATCACTGGATTTTTATATTAATCTATGCCTGGAGTTGAAGGTTGATGATAAGTCTTTTTTTTTTTTTTATGTATTATCTGTAACCCTGAAGCCATCTCTCATGCAAGGGTTTATTTATTTTTTAACTTTTGAGATAATCAGGTTCACATGCAGCTCTAATAAATGATACAGAGGGGCTAAGGAAATGGCAGTTAATTTCTCTCTACTGCTCTTGCAGAGGACCATAGTTGGGTTCTGTGATGGCTAATCTTGGTTGTCAACAGACTACATCTGGAATCAACTAAAACCCAAGCTGCTGGGTATGCCTGTGAGGGATTTTCTTATAGTTTGGGTTGTGAGCCCAGCCTTTAATGACTGGGTCATCATATCTCCAGCCCTGTGATGGATTTTCATAATCAGATTATTTGAAGCAGGAAGACATATCCTAGATCTGGGCCCCACCTTCTCATGGCAGCCCAGATAACAGGACACAAGGAAGGAAAGTTTTCCTTCTTCCTGCTCGTCCCACCAGACTTGCACCAGCATCCTTCCTGTTGCTGAGACAGTCCTTCACCATAGTCAGGATTCCAGCAGCAGCTCTCCAGTGTCAGGTGAGGACTGCTGAGACACCCAACTTTGTGAACTGAATGACTTCCAGGCGGGATTCTTGGCCTTTCCATCATGAGACTACAGCCATTGTTGAACTACCTGGACCATATCTTGTAAGGCAGTCACACACACACACACACACACACACACACACACACACACACACACACACACAATTACTACTACTAGATAGTAAATAATTGATATACATACCGGTTTTTAGTAGTTGACAGCAGTTTCTGTAACTACAACACAATTTCACTACCAGAAAATTGGCATAGATAGACCCTATGAAACTTATTCAGATTTCATAGTTTTTATTGTGCTTATAGGTAGATATTTTTATCCACTAATTGACATTTTGGTTGCCACACCAGGAATTGAATTTATACATGCTAGGCAAGTGCTCTACCACTGAGATATATTCCCAGCCTTCTGTTAACTTTTGACTTTGAGACAATCTAACTAAGTTGCCCAGAGTAGCCATGAACCTAGTCCAACACAGGCATGCCTTGAACTTGCAATCTTTCTGCCTCAGCCTCCTGTGTAGTTAAGATCACAAGCCTGTGCCACCTATGGGGAGATTCGTGTACCTCTATGTGAAACACACCATACCAAAGTTTGAAATTTCCCTCCCAACATGATTCTCTCGCTATCCACCTAAGCTGTTGCTTCTATGAATAGTTTTCTAGTTTTATTGGGGGTAGTATTCCAGAGCGTTGATTTGGTGCTGTTTGTCCAATTCCTCACTCGTTGTAGGATGTTTGGGTTATTTCTGGTGATTGCAAATCAATCTGCTATGAAAATTCACATGTAGAATTTTTCATTTTCACTTATCTGGAAATAAATGTTTTTAAGAATATGTTTCCTGGGTCAGTTAGTAGGTAGGTGTTTGACTTTCTGCGGACATTGTTGCCCTGTTTTCTGAGTGGCTGTCCCATTTTACATTCCCAGGAGCAGTGTATGAGTCTCATATTCTTGTCAGCATTTGTTGATGTCCTCAAAATTTTTAAGCCATCTTAGGTTCTTTACATTCTTTTATTTATTTGTGTGAGTATAGGCATGTATGTGTGAGTGAGCCTGGAAGGCCAGAAGAGGACACCAGATCCCTCAGAGCTGCAGTTACAGGCAATTGTGGACCTCTTGACATGGGCGCTGGGAATCGAACCCAGTTCCTCTGAAGACACGTAGTAGGTGCCCTTAACCACCGAGTGATCTCACATCTCCTTAGTGTATATTCTGCTGATTTAGTGTGTGTTTCTCTGATGGTTTATGGTATTGAATCTCTTTTTATACACTCCTTTGGCATCTGTTTATCTTATTTAGTGGAAGATCTGTCTTTTCTAATTTTCTATTCTAATTTTTCACTCACTGAATTTTGAGGCTCTTTGTATATCATAGCCTCTCTCCCATATTTCTAGATAAACAGAAGGTCAGTAGGGCTGAAAGACTTTTTCAGTCATTTAGCAACTGAGAGAAGAAAGGTTGAAACTGTGCAACTGTCTCCCAAATCTAGGCTACCTTCCCACAGCTCACCCCAGTTCTCCCCAACTCAACAAAATACCTTAATTTTAACCTACATAGTTTCCCAAACAGAACACCTCGCTTCTAGGTACACAGCCTGTTAGGTGGGAATGATCTAAAGTTTGCATCCTAAAGGTTCTCACCTGCGTTAGACATTGCATCTCCCTACATAATCAAGAGAGAAGGTGGTGGCAGTGGGACATGACACCTAAGTCTCCCCTTAGCACGGAAGGACTCTCTTGCCACAGATGCAGAAAGTGGTACTGTCCACAGTTCCTTTGGTTGTCACCGCTCTTCGACACTGTTTAAAGAGGGTCACTAGCCCGAATCCAAGTCCTCCTTGCCAGATTGGAATATAGCAGACGAGGAGTTATCATGATGGTAAAGAAGCCAGTCCCAGAGCTAAAGTGGGTAAAGTGCTTCATGTCTCCTTTTCAGATTCTCTCCTGGTCAACAGGCCAAATCCTAAGGATACATTACAACAACTTGGCAGATGGCTGAGCTTGGTCTGGTAAGGGAAGAAGTTGTAGGCCACAAGAAGCACCACCAGTCCTACCAAAGCCAGGAGACTGTAAGTGGGACTGGATCGTGTAAGGATTGCCTCAAGGGTGACGTTATTCAAGTTAAATGATGGAGGATCTGTTTCTTGGGGCATATTCTTCTTGAATATGGGAGTTATCCTATCAAGGCAGCTGTGGATGGCATGAATATGATACAAGAAGATTTAGAACCTAAATGAAGAATGGAAAAAGCCTACCACAAAGTAAAATGGAAATACATTATTGTCCACATCGTTATGGACACTTTCTAGACAATAAAAGACAATGGTAGATGACATATGGCCAGAAGACTCACTGGGTAACTGTTGTTATGATATTATTGAGTAAAGCATTTAGATATGGACTGATAAGGTCAGTTCCAGCATCATTAAGAAATTCAGTGGTGAGTAGCTTCTGAAGGTTGTGTCTAATCAGAGATGTCATTGCAGAGATTGCCAGTGGATTTGGGCACAGAAAGGAGAAGCCCAACACAACAGCTGCAGGGGTTCCACTTAATACTTAGAAGCTAGGTGGTAGCATTTGCCAAGAGGAAGGTCGAGAGCAAAGGACCAATCGGGAGATCTGGCTCACAGATAAGGGTGGGGATTGTTAACACAACTCCATAGCACTAGGGACAAAAGAGCAGACTACAAGCAAACCATTCAACCTCTCAGACCAAAGGGGGCCAAGGATGCATGGCCAAGATTCTAAAGGCAGGATTTCTCAACAGTGTGTCCTACCATCCCGGTTTAGATGAGGCCAGTTTTCAAGTACAGAGCCCAATGATGGAGTGATCAGGTTTCTTGGAAAAGAGTTCAAAACTGTGGTGACACGACACTTCCCTGAAGCAGTCAGTTAACCATATGCTACAGAAACACTGAGTCCAGGCATGCCAAGGTGGTGGGAGTCGAGGTCAAGCTGACACAGGTACACAGACCAGGAGCATATGACACCTGGCAATGCCTGGAAGCTCATGACAGTTTCAGGATTGCAGTGTGTCTACAGAGTGTGTAGACTCAACCAGTGGTCTTTTCCCTGTCCCAGAATGGAAAATTGAAGACGTATTTGGCAGTGGACCCAACTTGGATTCCTTGACCTGTGGATGAAAGTTAAGAAGGCAGGGGAATGATGGGCAGAATTATCTGAAACTACACAGCTGTGCTGGGATTACATGTACACACCACCACATCCAGCTTTTTGTGAGTTCTGGAGTCTACACTCAGGCCTTCCTGCTTGTACAAGAGGTCATTTGCTCAGTAAGCCATTTCCATACCCTGAAATTTTTCTTGAGTGGGCGCTCACTGCTGTGACTCCATCTTATATAAGGTTCTTTTTTTTTTTTTTAAGATTTATTTATTTATTATTATACATTGAGTGTTCGGCCTGCAGGCCAGAAGTGGGCATCAGATCTCATTGTAGATGGTTGTGAGCCACCATGTGGTTGCTGGGAATTGAACTCAGGACCTCTAAAAGAGGCACCAGTGCTCTTACCCTTCTGAGCCATCTCTCCAGCCCCTTATATAAGGTTCTTGCTACAGCTCGGCAGATGATAACTGCTTTTCCCAAGGTCACATGCTCTCCTCCATAGCAGTCTACATTCAAAGATGAAAGAAGGTGTCATCGACGAATGCTGTCATCTTATTGGTTGCTGTGTCTTCTAAACAAAGGAAGGCCTTTGCTTGTGGTCGTTCATTAATACATTTCTGGAATCTGGTAAAGAATGATTGGCTGGAAAGATGGCTCAGTGGTTAAGAGCATTGGTTACTCTCTCAGAGGACCTGAGTTAGGTTCCCAGCACCCATATAGCTGTAACTCCAGCCCCATGGGATCTGATGCCTTCCTTCTCTGACATCCTTGGGCACCAGGCATGCTTTTAAAGAGCGACTTGTTTAAATCTTTTACGTTGCTATGGATTTTAGTTTATTGATACAAGTTTAAAGTTAATTTTGTTATACTGTATATATATGACTATTCTTTTTTGAGGTATTATGTTTATGTAACTCATTTAAATTGTAATGGATAATTAAGAAATACAGATTAATAATTAGTCTTCTATGATAGTCAAACTTATAGCCATGTTGTTTTCTAGGTATATACATATATAATTTAATTAGGTAGGTAATCTTCAAATATTTCAAAGACCTACAGAATATGGCATTTAAAATGTTTTAAAAATTTAGACTTTCTGGACAGTGAGACATGTCTGCTCCTGGAAGCACCAATTTACTTCAGAGATGAGGATGGGCATTGAAGACACATCATATGGATTTTATCTTCACCTTGGCAAAAATAGCCATTTGGGTAAGGAAGTGTTCTTGCCTGGACTGTTTGATTGACTGGACATGCAGGACCCATAGAAAGGTGACCACTGAACTTTGCTTGGTGAAATAGTCCTTCAGGTTCCTGCTTCACAGAGGAAACTGCCAGACATTCTACAGGACACAGAGAGAAGTGACTGAGAGGCTTAAGGCCTGTAAGCTGAAGACAGATGTCCCAATGTTACAGAAAAACATTAGGTGACTGTCCAGGCTGCCAGCTGTCTCTGTCTACTCTTGTAAGACTCCCAAAATTTGTTTGCATCCTTCTCCCATTTCTCAGGTAATAGTATATCCTTCTTTGATGAAGTTGAAGACTAGATAGTTATAATTTTCCTTAGTTATGATAAAAGATAAGTTAGATATGAAACCTTAGACTCACAAATATAAGATAGATAGGATATCTTCTTTAATTTTACCAAATACAAATAAGCTTGTTATTGTCGGATCCCGCCACCGCCATGGCAGAGTTGGGTCTAAATGAGCACCTCAAAATGAGATTATTAATTACATGAATTTTGCTCATTCAAAAAGAGGCTTGAGGCTTAAAACAGTAGATTTCTGCTTTGAAGACCTCAAAGAGAGCAGGTGGAGGAGACTTTCACCATGGATGAGGTCACAGAAGTCCTGGATGGGCTGCAGGCTGTGGTACACAGTGAGGTGGAGTCTGAGCTCATCACTACAGCCTACACCAATGTGCTACTCCTGCGGCAGCTTTTCTCACAAGCTGAGAAGTGGTACCTAAAGCTACACACGGACATCTCTGAACTTGAAAACAGAGAATTAATAGAACAAGTTGCTGCATTTGAAAAAGCAGAATTTATATCTTCAAATAAAAAGCCCATTGTAGATATCACAAAGCCTAAACTTGCACAGTTAGTGAAGGCAGAACAACAGAACTACTGAACAAGGAAATTTTAAGACTTCAACAAGAGAATGAGAAATTAAAGTCAAGACTGAAGATTTCCAGCTTGATCAAGGAAGTCAACAGAATTTTATAAAGGCCCATGACTTGGATGACTTGGAAAACAGAGTTGCAGCTCTTAAGAATGAATTTCAGAAAACACTTAATGACAAGACAGAAAACCAAAAGTCTTTGGAGGAGAACCTAGCAGCAGCCAAACATAACCTCCTCAGAGTACAGGAGCAGCTAAGCATGGCTGAAAAGGAGTTAGAAAAGAAATTTCAACAAACAGCAGCTTATTGAAACATGAAAGAGATTCTCACCAAAAAGAATGACCAAATCAAAGATCTACGGAAAAGACTGGCAAAATATGAATCTGAAGATTAAAGACTGAAAAGTTTTGTCCAGAACCTGCCACACATGAACATACAAGTTATCTCCATCCACCTCATGCATGTATTTTGAAGCATTTTGTCATATTCTCTCCTTTTTCTAATGTTTAGACTTTGCTTGTAATACTAGAATTAGTATTCTTATCTTCAGTTCTCTAAATGAGAAGAGAAAAAACATGTAATGATTCTTTTTTGTTGTCCCAAACACCTGTCTGTCAAGTGCTCCAGTCTCCATGCAAGTACAGTGAGATTTCTTCATGGTAGGAAAGAGTTTAGAGTGGGAATAAGAGCCAGCCTTTTGTGTTAGTAAGAAGAGTGCACCTTTGAATGTTAGATAAGCCAGTACCATCAATACTTGTACAGTCTCTGGATGTAAAGGTACATAGTAAAGGTATTACGTTTACAAATAAATCTCCTATTTTTAATAATGAAATCCTAATTAATTTATTCTATCTGATAATCAAAATGTATAAACTCATGGAAAATATGTTTACTGTTTTCTATAGTCAGCATTTTTAGTAATTTAAAAGAGAAAGTAAGCTGCAGTGAATGTGAAGACTCAGTTAACCTTTGCATCTCTCTATCATGAGTGCTGCTTATCAAAGGAGATGCAGTCATTTTTTGCATCCTGACTTCTTATGGGTCTGTGTTATGAATGGAGAAGTCATATTCATTTTATGCTTTCATAATTTAGAAAGCAGATGAACTCAGAGTACATGCAGTCTCTAGACTTATTTCCAGAATATCTGTTTAGCCTATGTGTGAATTAGAACTCTTTCAAACTTTGACTCACTCAACAGAAAGTCAGTGACTAGGTTCCAGGTTGGACTTTGGGTTGTGGTTTGTATATGTATAGAGAAATGGCATTTTCAAGAGATTTTAATATTTATATTGGTGTGCTTTTCCTTTGCTGATCATATATAAAGTATTAGAAACAGGACACATACCTACAGTATGTGGTGCAGTGATGTGGCATGTGAATAAATAAAGCTCATAAGGCAGTTAAACCTCAGAAAGAAAGCATTTACCCTTCACATGTTAACATGGAAGAAGTTTCCCCATTTGTCAAAGCAAACATGTCTCATCCTGTGTGAACAATCTGAGAGAGACTCCTCCACCTGCACTACTAGGGAACTTACTCCCAGAAAAAGAGTGCACTGATCAGAGCTCACATCTCTGTTATTTTCACTCAGACTTTTAGTATTAGCTTTGAATGTACTGTGGGGTTTCTGTAGGCTTTGTTAAAATACTAAAGGAACAGATAATAGTGAGGTTATTTCTCCCTAAAAAAACAGGGAAGGCAATCTTAGAAGATGAATGCATCTGAAAAAAATACACAGAAAGAAAGAAAAAAGGAGGAAGAGAAGGAAAATACGGTAACAAGCCAACATTTCCTACACATTTTCCTCATCCATTTATTTGTAGTTGGGTCACTCACCAGTTCCATTGAGGACTTTAGTTTCACCCTGTATTTCTTTAGCCCAATCTAATTCCCTCTCTAAAAGTCATTCCATCGTTTGTGGACCAGGATGCTGTGTATAAATCAGAAAGCAGAACTTGTAACTAAGTGGAAAAATCTTTCTTTCAGAAACCATTTGTTGTATTCTCTCTGTACCCTTTCTCAGCTTCATGAAAGAAAGAAAGATTTGTTAAGAAACCTGTAATACATTGCTGGGTAAAAGTTTATTTGTTTATTTATTTATTTTTGTTGGTAGTGGCTTTAATATTCTGTGTAGTGTGTTCTATTTGTTGAATAATAAATTCAAAAGGATTTCTGAAACCTTAATATCTCTTAAGCAGTAAGATAACAAATTGGCTGCACAAACCAATGTGAGACTTCTTTCACTTATACCATCTACTGCTTCTGGTTTTGTAACTCTTCTGTTTTGCTTTTAAATTCATACTGTTCAGCAAAATACAGTTTTAAATATTTATTTCACTTGGTTTCCCAATATTAAGATTTACCTCAATTAACTGACAAAAGCCTATTTAGTCAATACGTTTTGGCCCTTTAGGAAACTAGTTCAGCCTTGAGTGACCTGTTAGTGTACTAGTAACTGTGGCAATCTGAGCTGGTAAGTCATCTTAATGACACTTCTGGCCAAGTGCAGCACTTAACCTGCTGTACATGAGACCCTGGGATCAGGCTCCACACTATGAAACAAAACCGAAAATTATGATTTAGACATTTTGTTAACAAAAATAAAATGTAAAGGGTTTTTTTAAATTAATATCTTCAATTTGACAGTTAAATGTTTATTTGTTCTTTTATTACATTTGTATGCCTGTGTTAAATAAATATTTAATCATTAACAAATAGGCTAGTTATTATAAATAGATTAGGGATTATAACTATAATTCTTGCTTGATAATTATTTTATTATCTGTAATTTTGCTATGTGAAAGTTAAAACCTTCCTTTTTGACAAAAAGAAAAGGGGAAGTGCTGTGGGATATTCTGTATGTTAAATGTGTTGCTCTGATTGATTAATAAATAAAACACTGATTGGCCAGTAGCCAGGCAGGAACAAGGTGGGACAAGGAGAGAGAAGAATTCTGGGAGGTGGAAGGCTGAGTCAGAGATACGCTGCCAGCTGCCCGCCATGTTGTAAGCATGATGTAAGGTACCAGTAGGCCATGAGCCATGTAGCAACTTATAGACTAATAGATATGGGTTAATTTAAGATATAAGAACTAGATAACAAAAAGCCTGCCATGGCCATACAGTTGGTAAACAATATAAGTCTCTGCATTTTTACTTGGGTCTAAGTGGCTGTGGGACTGGCGGGTGAGAGAGACTTGTCCTGACCATGGGCCAGGCAGGACTGGAGAAAACTTCAGCTACAAGGCTAAGATTAAAAAAATAAAAGGAATGGTTATCTAAAAGCTTTAAGATAAACAATACAGAGAGGAGCCAGCTTGGTGGGAAATCCTCCAGTCATAGAATCCTGTTTAGGAAGGGGTAGTTGGAGCTAAGGAATTGAATGAACAGAAGTAATGTTGTATCAACATTGAGATGATTCCCCTAACAAGTGACATGAGATATCAAACATCTTAATTGGATATCGTTTCATTTTGCTCACTCACATTTCATCTGTGATCATACTTTTTCATCAAATGTGCATTTAAGGTGAAAATACATTTTTAACCTCCTCTGTTTTTCTTTCTTTTTAAAAATATTTATTTTTATTTCTCATTAGGTGTATGTGTCTATGTGAATATATGCTATGTAATTGCAGGCCCCAAGAGGTCAGAAAAGGGCATCGGAACCCTTGAAGCTGGAGATACAGGCAGTTGTGGGCTGACCAATGTGGGTGCTGGGAATCAACTCCAGTCCTCTACAAGAGCAGCAACTTAACTTTTAACTGCTGAGCCATCTCTAAAACCTGATTTCTGTAACAGCCAGCATAGTGCCGGTGCTTATAACAGGTACACTTACTAATCAGTTGGTGTCTAACCCAGCGAGTTAATCCCGGGTGTGCAGCAGAAGTAGGCACCCATTCTACTTCCTTGGTTTAACTACAGTGCTAGAATTGAACCTAGGACCTCAAGCATGCTAGATAATAGAGTGCCCTTTTCCACATTTAAAAAGAACTTTCCCAATTATAAATGTTTTCCTTATGTTAACAATGTATACCATTTAAAACTGAATTCAAACCTTGGGGTGTCTCAGCAGCCATTCACTGTACATTTTGCACTAACTCCAGGTGTTGAACTAACAGTACGTTTTGTACTAACTCTGGGTGTTGCACTGACAGTACATTTTACACTAACTCTGGGTGTTGCACTAGCTTTGGGTGTTGCACTGATTCTGGGTGTTGCACTAACAGTGCATTTTGCACTAACTCTGGGTGTTGCACTAAGAATACATTTTGCACTAACTCCAGGTGTTGTACTAACAGTACGTTTTGTACTAACTCTGGGTGTTACACTGACAGTACATTTTACACTAACTCTAGGCGTTGCACTAATTCTGGGTGTTGCACTAACTCTGGGTGATGCACTAACAGTACATATTGCACTAGCTCTGGGTGGTGCACTAACTACATTTTGCACTAACTCTGGGTGGTGCACTAACAGTACATTTTGCACTAGCTTTGGGTGGTGCACTAACAGTACATTTTGCACTAACTCCGGATGGTGCACTTCTTGTAGGATTGTGCCTTGTGCTTCAGTTGGTAACCTTTGTAGACTTATTTAACGAAACCATTCAGACAAACCAAACTCACTTTTGTTGGGATAAAAAGAAAGAATGCTAGATAAATACTTTACCTTTGAACATAATGTTCAGTGTGCACACACTCTCACCCCCTCAGACACACACACACACACACACACACACACACACACACACACACAAAAAAAAAAAAAAATGTAATTTTGGGCTGGAGAGATGGCTCAGGGGTTAAGAGCCCTGGCCGCTCTTCCAAAGGACCTGGGTTCAACTCCCAGCACTCACATGGCAATTCACAACTGTCTGTAACTCCAATTCCAGTGGATTTGGCCTCCTCACACAGACATAGATGCAGGCAAAACTCCAATGTACATAAGAAATAATAAATAAATCTTTTTTTAAAAAATGCAATTTTAAAAACTCTTGCTTCAGGTGCGTATGGTGGAATATGCCTGAAATCTCAGCACTTAGGAGGTAGAGGCAGGAGGATTGGGAACTCAAGGACAGCCTTGTCTAATCGAGCTCCAAGCCAGTCTGGGCTACGTGTAACTCTTTCTAAAATGAAAAAAAAAATAACAAAAAATAAAGGAACGCATAGAAGTTCCTAGTTTACGCAAATTGGGGTGATACTCAGGGAATTTGGGGGATAGAAATCTGGAATTCCCTGTGTTTTCTAGTCACAGACTTTTAAGTTATAGTGCTTTTTTCTTTTAGGCTTGTGAAATGATAAACCACTAACAAGGCCTTGGAAACCAGGACTTTGCTTTCCTTCCTTGTCTTGGGGTGTTGCATCTTACATCATCCGTGTGCTGCGTGATTGCCCAAATGAGGGCAGCACAGTCATACAATCAGCGCATGCGTGGCGTAGCTCCCTAAGCCCACCTGCGCATGGGTACAGGAATCCTTAAAAAGCCAGACACAGACTCCTTCTCTCTCTTTTCTGTTCTCTCCTCTCACCCCCACCCTCCCTCTCTCCACGTGCTTCTTCCCCAGGCCTGGTTCTTTTGTCTCCCCCCCAACCCCTAATAAAGCTCTGATACTGGACTTTGTCATGTCTCATGACCTTTTCTCCTGGTAACCAGCGCCACCACTTATCATTATTTCATTTATTTATTTATTTATTTATTTATTTGTTTGTTTGTTTGTTTGTTTATTTGGCTTTCCAAGACAGGGTTTCTCTGTCTTTGTGCCTTCCCTGGAACTCACTCTGTAGCCCAGGCTGGCCTCAAACTCAGAGAGATCTGCCTGCCTCTGCCTCCTGAGTGCTGGGATTAAAGGCATGTACCACCACCGCCCAGCCTGTTTATTATTTTTAAAACAACACTGTGCACCTCTGGGACAAGACAGATAAAAAACAAACAAAGAAAACCCCTCCTGTTTTCTGGCTGAAGTAAGCAATCAGAAAGTAGGCGCAGATTTAGCCATGCCTCAGACAGATTGCCGTTATCCAGGGCTATTTCCTTGTTCTGCCTGGCAGAAGGAATAATTACTCCTAGGGGGTCTCAACAGGTGCTTCCCAGATGACTCCAAGCATGGCTGATGGAGACGCATGCTGTCTTTATCTCACCCTGCATGGTGAGGCCACCCTGGGATGAAGGGTGTTTCCTGAGGAATCTGTCTGGTGGTGTCTCTGTAAGGAATATCAGAACAAAGACCAGAAAGAGGAAAAATACTTATAATGAAGGCAGACAGACCCGAGTTGAGGTTCCCAGAACCCACATAAAGCTAATCAGAGTAGGGCCCATCTGCAATACCAGCATTCCTTCAAAGAGTTGAGAGGCCGAATCAGGAGAATTTCTAGAAGCTTGTGGGTTAGACAGTCTGGCAGGCCAGAGAACAGGAAACTGTTTCCACAAGTGGACGTTGAGAACTGATATTCAAGGTCCTCTGACCTGCACACATGCACTGTGGCATGTGCATGCTTGTGTACATGTGCATGCACACACACACAAACACATGTACACACATACACACAAACACATACATACACACATACACACAAACACATATATACACACATACACACGAACACATATACACACACATACACACACAAACACATATACACACACACAAACACATACATACATACATACACACAAACACATATACACACACACAAACACATACATACATACATACACACAAACACACACATATATACACACATACACACAAACACATACATACATACATACATACACACAAACACACACATACATACACACAAATATATAAAAAGTGTTCAGATTAATGAGGCAATTACACCTGAATCTCCAGGCATGTCATCTAAGGAAATCATTTCTATGGATGATTAAGTGAAACACACCAGCTTAGGAAGAAGCATAAACATCTGTAGTTCTCTAAAGACCCCAGGGTAAAATATTAACAGTCAGACTTTGACAAGATGCAATGTTAATTTATCTATATTTTGTTTCACTTCTTGGGTATTCTAAGAAGGCAGCTTCATCACTTTCATCTTACTAGGAAAAGAGCTTTGACATAAGAAAATTCTGGGTTTAAAGGATACTTCAGATAATACTTAAACTACCTATTTCTTCATTTTATTGTTCTTCCAAAAGACCTGGGTTGGATTCCCAAGTCATGGTGGTTCACAACTTTCTGTAACTCCGGTTCCAGAGCATCTGGTACGATTTTCTAATGTCTGTGGTAGCAGGTGTGCAAACAAGTACACAGACATACCTGCAGGCAAAATACCCATACACATACAGGAAAGTTTTTTTAAAAAATTAAAAGTGTGTGTGTGTGTGTGTGTGTGTGTGTGTGTGTATGTGTGTGTGTGTGTTGGTGTGCATGTTCCATATGAAGCATGTGGAGGTCAAAGGGCAACTTTGGGCGTAGGTTTCTGCCCCACTGCACACTCCAGCTATCTGATTCTCCTGTCCTCATCTGCCATCTCACTTGCGGTGTGCTGAGGTAACAGATGGGCACCATCACACCTGGATTTTACATGGGTTCTGGGGACTGACTCAGACTTGTACGTTCAGAGCTTTTACCTCCGGAGCTGTCTCCCTGACCCCACTTCTTTCTTAGGGATGCTGTTTAGAAAGGAATCACTTACCTTAGTGACAGGCTGATGCGCTGATCAGCAACATGAAATCCTACCGTGCTTTCTACTGTGTCCCCAGCTGCCCCTATTCCCAGTGTCCTAACCCACCCAGGGGAAGATTGCAGAGAGAGAATCTTCACTCCAAGGAACCCGGAGATTTGTACTCTGGAGGCAACACAGGTCTTCTCAGCCTCCCTAGGACTCAGAAGAGACAGGATGGAATTGGTAAAACCCTGTACAACTCTCTGCAAGGGACTACTCAATGCCTGTGATGAGAAATGTTGGCATTAGAACATGAGCCCTCAGTAGACAATTGGGGAAACAGTGTGATTTTCACGTGGAAGATCACGAACAGGTCTGTCATCTGCCTTGTTTGAGGTAGTCTTGTTCTTTCTGCACTGTGAGGTAGATTGATTGCCCTAGGGCAGACACCAAGAAAGGGTGGGAGGAGACAGACCCAGAAAGAGTGTGGTAATAGCATTTTATTTGAGCTTCTTTGGGATCAAGAAGGCTGGAGTCATATTTATCCCTAAATGGGACAACTCTGTCATCCTCTCCAAGGCTCAGGGAGGAGGGAACAGAAAGAATGTCAGAGCCAGAAGCTGGGGAATGAGCAGCAAACAGATATCTTCTGGACATGACACAGCTGTTGCTGCTGTGAGATGGTCTTTCTGTACACTGTGAATATATGCTGCTACCATTGGTTAATAAAGAAGCTGCTTTGACCTATGGCAAGACAGGAGACAGCCAGGTGGGAAATCCAAGAGGAATACAGGGAGAAGAAAAGTAGAGTCAGAGGTTTTGCTGTGAGCTGCCTCCTGAGAAGCATGATGTAATGGAACTCGGGTAAAGCCACAAGACATGTGGTGATATATGGATTAATAGAAATGGCTTAATTTAAGATGAGTGAGCTAGTTAGTAATAAGCCTGGGCCATAGACCTAACAGCTTATAATTAAACCTCTGTGTGTTTATTTGGGACTGAACAGCTTTGGGACACAGGAAAACTCCAGTCTACACATTGCCTTCATGTGGTTACCTAACAAGAGCTGCCAGAGATCAGGCCTGTCAATATTCATCAAGTGTGTGGGAGGGGCCCATGAGGTCCCACCCTTCCCTGCAGGATTAATGGAAGTGAATGGTCGCCTGGGGAGTTGCTACCATCATCTGTAATAGTGTAGCCACTGACAAGTTGCCCCTGCTTCAGGAAATATCCTTCTACCCATGCCCATGCAAGCAACTCTAATTAGACTGAGTGGTTCACACACAAAGGAAGACCCAGAAATAGGAAGGGCTCTTGTTGGGGAGAAGAAGGGTTTCAGTGGGAGGAGCATAAGATGACTAAAAGTCATTATGCACATGTATGAAACTGCCAGAGAATCGAATAATGAAAAGCAGCAGCTGCCACCAACAGGATGCAGTCAGAGGTGGCTGGCAAGCATGCAGGAACCTGGCCCTCCCCACTAGGGAAGGCAGACACCAGACACCTGACAGCAATGTTCTCTTCCCACCACTAAATGATTTCTATAAGTTTGCATGTTGATTTGGGGGGAAAATGCCAAAATATCATTTATGATGCTATTATTTTTTCTATTTTTATTTTTAATTATGTATGTTTGTTCACCTATATGTGCATGAGTGTGCAAATGCCCACAGAGGCAAGAAGGGTCTGTTGGGTATCCTGGAGGTGGAGTTACAGACGGTTGTATGATATCATGTAGGTGCTAGGAATCAAACCTTGGTCTTCTGGAAGAGCAGCCAGTGCTCTTAGTCACTGAGTTGTCTCTCCAGCCCCATTAACTTGTTAGGTTTTTTAAAATAAAGCTTTAATTTTCATTTTAACTATGTGTATATATATGTGTGTTTGTACACATAGGTGCAGTGCTCAAAGAGACCAGAAGAGGGCACTAGATCCCCTAGAGCTGGAGTTACAGGCAGGTGTGAGCAGCGTTGATAAGCCATTGGCATCCAAACTCAGGTCCTCTAGTAGACTGGACTGACCAGCCATCTCACCAGCCCTCACCTGGCTTTTTAGCATCCATTGAAGTCTTGGCATCTAGTCTTTCTGTAACCATTTCGGTATAATTCACAAGTCACACATGGTCACATGAGCCTTTTTTACAGAAAAGTATTCATTTAGAACCCTGGCTGTTTTCTGTGACTAGGACCCGCTGGAAAAATAACAAAGACAGACAAAACCCCAAGGCCATCAACAAGAAACTCACACACAAAAGCCTAGAAAAACAAGCCCCACCCCCACTCCCCAGCCCTGACTATTCAAGACAAGAAAGAGAAACACCTGCGGTGAGTGCTTGGTGAGAAATAAAAGTCTTTTTCTTCTCAGTCTTTCTTTTGTGACCATATAAATAACGAGGAGATTGAGCATTTGCTAGTGGGCATGCCCCTTCAGTGAGCCGAGAAGCAAGCATGTTTCCTGTGGGCATTACCCAGCCTTTCCTTTCTGTCCCTCACTGGAGAATGAAGTGATTGATGGCTTTCACTTCCCACTTAACCTACTTTCTTCTCTGAACTTGTCAAGGCTGTGCTGGAAAATTCAAAGGTCAGCCTCCTTCTGCCTTCAGACTTCCATCCAAAGTAAAGTTTCTGTGGTGGTTGCTGCTGCCCTCAGATCCGTTCTGGCAGCAAGTTGACATTTGACACCTGTCTGGAGCGGGTGACAAGGCAACATTATGACCTCACTTCTGCAATTCCCCGAGGGCAGCCTCCTTTGGGCACAGCAGAGTAGGTCACAGGTCCTGAGATGGGCATTTTCGGGGGTGTGAGGGACCTTGAGTTTATTTGAGGCCTGGCAGGGTGATGAGAGGTGGCCCACCACCTTCTGTAACAAAAGGCATTTCCTCAGACACCTCCTTAGGCTCAGACCCAGTGCCCCAGGTGGACCCAGTGTGCTGGCTAGCAACTGCCATGCCTGCTCCCTTCCAGCAACAACCCCTACCCTCACCCCCATCTCTTTTCCACAATTCCCTCTGCCCATCACAGGGACAGTCTTGCTACCAAGTTCCTCCAAATGAGGTTTCTGTTACTAATTTTACTCCAAAAGGCACCACAGCAATTGACTTATGCATCCCTAGGGATGCTTTGGCTCTGTCTGGGGTCAGGGTGGGGCTGACTGGATTTCTTTATTAAGGGTGGTGGGAACCCTCTTTTGAGCTTTGAAGCCTTTTTTTTTTTAAATAAGTACAAAGGGACAGGAAGTCTCTTTTTATTCCTCCTGGGCTTGCCTGTCTCCTGGGGAATGGAAAATGTACATACTGTTAGCCCCCCAACCTTGGGGCCAGGGCTCTGCTGGGTTGTTTTTACATCACAGCAAAAACATCTGTGTGCAGAACAACAGCTGGTCTACTGTTGCCAAGGGCACGTTCACAGTACCAGGGGAAGTGCCTTCCTTAGAGGCAGCCCCAAGGCACGGTCTATGTTTGGAGGAGAGACGTTCCAAAAATATTAAGTGGGGCTTTAAAGGCCTTTCTTCAGCTGCTCTGCCACACACTAACCTAGTGCACTGGTTCTCAGAATTGGGGTTCACTGGCAGGTTGCCCCCAGAATTCCTGGCCCAGGAAGCTGAAAGGGTGATGAAGGGCTCAAGAATCTGTATTTTTAAGTCCTGAGGTTGAGCACTGATGTCGCTGATTTCAGGACTACACTCGGGAACCACTAGCCTAGTGTATTTTTCCTCTGCCCTGTTATTGGCTGCAGCGTTTAATATAGGGCTTATTACCAGAGAGACAGGGTTGGTAAGCTTGTTGCAATTCCTTCTTACTGGTGTCTCATAGAGCAAGCTACTTAACCTTGCTGGGGCCCAGTTCCCTCACGTGTGTCGATAATCCTTTCCTTGAAGATAATTTATATCAGGCTTCTAAGCATGTTTGGTAGATGGCACATGTTTATAAAATATTGACCTCTCTCATACAATCCTTTTCTCTCATTGCCGTTTAAAGAATCAGTTCAGGGATGGTTCAGTGTGTGGAAGGGTGTAATCCTTGATGATGGGAGTACAATCCTTGGGACCCATACGGTAGAAGGAGAGAACTGACTCTGCTCTCCATGCATGTAAATTGGTATATGTGTCCTCCCCCTCAAAGTTTACACACACACACACACACACACACACACACACACACACACGCACACACACCATACACATTTTAAAAATAAGGTCAATTCAAGGGAAAAGGCCAGGTTTGACAATGTTGGGAATGCGATCAGACTCAAGGATCTCTCACTGTGCACTGAGTGGGTGACTATGGGGGGCCCAGCTACTGGAACTTCTCAGAGCAAGTGGAACACTGTGAGCTGCAGCTCTCAGCCCTCCAGTAAATGTCACAGTCACCTCTGAGGAGCGGCTTTTCTTCAGCGCGCCCAGGGCTTCCTAACTCTGCAGACAGAAGACTGTGGGCAGTCTGTCTGCCTCCTGGGTGCTGGCTCTTTTTCACCTCCCATCAGATAAACTCCTGTCTTGTTTCTTCAGATTTCAATCTGTTTTCCATTTCCTTGGGGCAGCTTTGAAATAGGTGGCTGGGTCCGGATGTTATACACGCATATGGAATTCTGCTCTTTATATGATTATGATTTAATTAATATAAGTATCCTTCCTGAATGATAAGATATGTGAAGGCAAATTTCATGCTTAATCTCTTCCCTATACTGAATGTAGTAGGCATTTAGCCTTCTACAATGATTTTATTAAATTTTGACTTTGCATGGGGCCACATCCAGAGGCCATCCACAAGAAGTGTGTGAGTCATAAGTGTGTGAGATTAGAATATAGTAGGTGCTATGAAGGAGCCATCTATATTAGGATTTCTGGAACTGTAACAAAATAACTGAGGCTAGGTAACTTATAAGAAAGAAATGGAATTATTTAGATTATAGTTTGGGAGCTAAAAGTCCAAATAACAACAGTATTATTTCTGGTAAGGACTTTGTTGTGGGTACATTGTGGTGGGAATTTGTGGCTTCCTGTGTGTGTGTGTGTGTGTGTGTGTGTGTGTGTGTGTGTGTATGTGTGTGTATGTGTGTGTGTGTGTGTGTGTGTAGTTTGTGAGCATTTGAATGTGTGTAAATGTCTAGGGTGTGTGTGTGTATGTGGGGGTATCTATATGTGGGATGTATGTGTGTATGTTCTGTATATGGGGTGTTTATGTATATGGGGGTTATGTGTGTAAATGTATGGTATATGTAATATGAATGTGATGTCTGTGTAAATGCATAAGGTGTGTGTGTACATGTGAGGGTATCTATGTATGGGTTGTATGTGTATGTGTGTGTTGTATGTGTATATATGTGAGGTGTATGTGTGCTGTATATATGGAGGTTTTGCATATGTGTGTGTGAGAGAAAGAGAGACAGAGGTAGGTAGAGGAAGTCAGGGCCAAACATGGGGACAGTAACGACCCCCCTACTTATCCCTACCTCTTAAGGGTTAAGATCCCATTATGTCTTAACATTGTTGCCCTGGGACCTAGCTCCTCAGACACATGCTCTGGTGAGGGGGGTTACATTCAAATCACATCCAACACAGTACCATCTTGTGGTCCAAATACTGGTAAAGCCATCCTTTACCAGTGGTTCTGGCACTGTTGGTGCAGAGTGGCCTGCTGCCCTGCAGTTGCCCTGCAATTTGATGGAAAATTCTTTCCAGATTAGTAACCACTAAGCCAGGTTCTCTGTCCCTTATAGATTGTGAGAATTATAACATACAATATTAATGACTCAGTTCTTGTTAGTGAGGATGGGCTTATAAATAAGAAAGCTGGCAAGCACACCAGCCCACTGGACCCTGGTAGAAAGCACACAACAGGAGCTCCTCAGTGGTGTTTGAATGAAGTAATTTTCTATATCTTTCCTGTAGACCCACACAAAAGCCCAGGAAACCATGTGCTTCTCACCTGTCCTCACAGCCTGTCTCACGTCACTCCCCTGGTGGATTCTACAGCCCTGGGAGGACTCCATTTCTCTGTAACACGGGCTCAGGCACATCCTGCTTTGACCAGTGAGTCCGAGCAGAAGTGATGTGTGTAGCTTTCAGACAGAAGTTTGAAGAGCCAGCATGTGACCATCCATGTCCTTTTCCCTTGTTTTTCTCAGGGATCACATTCCATGACAAAGTCATAGGCCATCGGGTACTGATATTTGTTTTCATGGTGTAACTGAATCTGTCCTAAGAGCTTCTTCTCCTTCTTCTTCTCTTAACAAAAATAAAAGCAACTGAGGCAGGATTTGCATTTAGTCATGGTTACTAAAGGGTCTACCACTTCTTAACCACATGCTAGCCTTCACCCAACTTAATCAAGTAGAGAAAAAACTGGCCGGGCATGGTGGGGACACACATGTAAACCCAGCACTTGGGAGGCAGCGGCAAGGGGGATACAGAGTTTGAGATCAGCCTTGGATGCTACAGAGGAAGTTTAAAGTCAGCTCGGGCTGTGTAAGATCCTGTCTCAAAAATGCATAGGGGAGCTGGAGAGATGGCACAGAGGTTAAGAGTGCTTCCGGTGTTGAGGAGAATTTGAGTGTGCTTCCTAATACCCACATTGGGTGGCTCACAATTGCCTGTAACCTAGTGCATATTCTTTCCTCTCTCTGTCTCTGTCTCTCTCTCCCATGTGTACACACATGTTTGTAGATTCACACACATTCACAGACATAAATAAAAATATTACAAACCTTTCAAAAAGAAAGACAAGGGAGATTGGGTGTTTAGCTCAGTAGTAGAGCACTTGTCTGGCAAGCACAATGCCCTGGGATTGGTCCTCAAGAGGAGAAAAAGAAACAAAGAATTCACCTAATCATTTTTAGATTGCGAATAGGAAATCTGAAGGAACTGTACATTCTGAGCTATTTAAAGAATAATTAAGCAGCACCTTGCAAAGTGATATATGAATGAACTTAGATGCTTAGATGAGAGACTATTACTACTAATACTACTGCTGCTGCTATTAATATTGAGATAGAGTCTCACTGTGTAGTCCTGGCTGGTCTAGACCTTACTATGTCGACCATGCTGGCCTTGAGCTCACTAAGATCCACTTGTCACCGCCTCCCAGATGCTAAGTTGAAAGGTGTATTCCACCATGTGAGGAAAACTAATTTTAAGAAAATATAAGTAAATGAATTTAATCTCAGGAGATATAAAGATACAAAATGGACCAACCACCACAGAAACAGTTGAAGAGACTATTAGTCTACATGCCAGCTTCACTGACTCGTGCTAAAATGTCAGGTTTCAAGGGTGAATAATTAATTACAAACCTCTAACTTTGTGTGTTGTGTGTGTGAGTTGTGTATGTCTGGTGTGTGTGGGTACTTGTGTGTGTATGTATGTATTATGTATATGTGTGTGTATGTGTATTTGTGTGTATGTGTATGTATGTCTGTGTGTGTGACTGTCTGTGTATGTGCGTGTGATAGAGAAGCAGCCACCCTGGGGCCAGATTCCTAACAGGATCACTGTCAATGTTGATGCCTAAGGAATGGCTGTGGAGGCCTGGGAAAGAGAGGAAGCCTTCTGATTATTTTTAGAAAGCCAACATCACATTGTACCAAAATCGTATAAAGATAGCATTGAAACAAGAAAACCAGCATCTGATCTCTTTGAAGAGTAACAAATCCTAAATTATTTTAAAAAATAATGTAAGTCATCAAAACATGAAAATATAGCAAGTGAAACCTGCTTTTGAAAATCAAGCACAGCCCCTTATCAGACTCACTTACAATTGTGTACCACATTAAAATAGGTCCAAGAGGAAAGAGTCTGCTGTCTCAGCAAAATGACCCAGCAGCATGTGCTGGTTACTTTTTTGTCAACTTGATACAAGCTAGCATCATCTGGGAAGAGGGAACAACTTGTCTGTTGAGAACTTGCCTCCATCAGAGTTGACGGCAGACAAGTCGGTGAGGGCATTTTCGTGGTTACTGACTGGTGTGGAGGCCCGCCCAGCGTAGGTACTGCTACCACTGAGCACATGGTCCTGGGTTGTATCATTCAGGAACATGAGCCTGGAGAGCAGGCCAGGAGCAGCACTCCTCCATGGCCTCTGTGCCAGCTCCTGCTTTGAGTTTCTAACCTGAATCCCCTTCAGGAAGGACCATTTGCTGTAAGGTAAAATAAAGTCTTTCCTCCTCAAGTTGCTTTTAGTCACAGCATTTATCTCAGGAGTAGGAAGCCAAGTGCAAGGTAGCATTTAATGAAACCTAGTCACTAGTGTGACACAACACAGTTCATCTCTTAGAGATGGCTACTTCCTTTTCCAAAGAACAATAAATTCTGTATTTCCAACTCAGAGTCAGAACTGGCTTAGGGAGAAAACAAAAGAACCCAGAAGTCAAGGTTTCCTGGGATCAGCACTGTTCTGATACACTGTGTGCCAAGCACAGTCACAGACAGAATACAAATATGACTTAAAAGATACATGTTGTAAAGAAGAAAACTAAAAATAAGTATTAAAATAGCAAGAAATCTCAAATATGTATCAAGTTTTACAAACTAGGGACATGCACACAGAGACATAGACCGACAGACATATACACATACATAGAGATAGTATAAAATAACAAGCACTGAATTTGTCTTCCTCACTGAAACATCAAAAGAAAGAAAAATGAGATCAATGCTTGAAACAACAGTTCTTTTGTTGTTTGAGACAGGGTTTCACAACGCAGTCAAGGCTGTCCTCGAACTCAGGCCACTCCTGACTCAGTTTCCCGAGTGCTGGGATTTCAGGCATTCTGCCTCCTTGTCCCAGAGAAAGAATAGTTTCTGAGACAATGGTTGTTATTCAGTGAGGGACAATGGACTTGAGTGATGGAGATGCAGAAGGTGAGCGTGTGGCTGCCCAGCTACTGCTTTCAAACGGCTCGCAGCCCATGGTCCAGGGGTGAGGTTTGAAATGTCTCCCACTGGCTCATGTGTTTGAACACTTGGACTCCGGCTGGAGGCATGTGCAAAGCCCCAAGTTCAGTCCTCATTACTACAGAATAAATAATGATAAGAACGATAGGCATTCTCATTAGTGGATTTTTCCACTTAAATGCGTTAGGCAACGTCTGACCAGGTTAGTCTAGAGTTTGCAATCATTCATCCCCATACTTTTGCTGAGAAAAACTTTGAACTGAGAAGGTTACCATCCTCATACAATGTGAAATAGGCACAAAACCATTTTCGTTTCTACTCAGAATTCATGTCGAGACCACCAGTGAGAGAAAACGAGCCGTAGAGACAAGGGAGTAGGCACGAAGATTGACTGGTTTTGTTAATGGATGCCCAGCTGGTCACTTCTGCCATGGAGAGACAGAGTCCAATCACAGTCCCTTTGCATATTTACAATGGAGATTGATTCATTTGGAATATTATCAGATTTCCACAACTTCCCAGTTCACAGATTGCTAATAACAGCCAATTATTCTTAAATTTCAATTTGTTGAAAGCATTTTGATAGTATTGACAAATTTCCAGAGCCACTCAGTGGTAGCATAAGTGTAGTTAAAGAGGAAAAAGACAGCGATGCCTAAGCTTAACCATAGACACCAGTTCTTGTGTGTGTGTGTGTGTGTGTGTGTGTGTGTGTGTGGTCATGTATCCATGTGGGCATGCACATGCCATGACACATGTAGAGATCAGAGGACAACTTAGTTCTGTCCTTGAACCATGTGGGAATATGGGAATTTAACTCATGTCATTAGGCTTGGTGACAAGTGCCTTTGCCTACAGAGTCATTTTATCAGCCCATAGAAGTAGCTCTTATCCCAAAGATGTGTGTAAGATACAGAAGCTAAGGACGTGACTTAGTACATGGTCATGGTATATATCCGAATGCTTGGCTCACTGTGGGATTGTCCTCTGTCGTCTTATCCCTCTCATTGGGCCTTCTTTTTCTGAATACATGAAGTTGGTAGAGAACCCCACTGTACAACCGAGAACGTCTCTTCAACGCACCACCATTTTTGAGTAGTGGTGGTTGAGAATGAAGGAAATTGTAAGGTTTGGAATTGTTTGAACTCACTTTCAAAAAAGCACCAAAACCTGCCAGGGAGATGGCTTATCCCATAGAGCCCTTGGGTTGTCGGTCTGATGACTTGAGCTGCATCTCTGGGGTCCACAAAAACATCTGGATGCAGAGAGCCAGATGTAGTGGCAGGAATCTGTAATCTGGGTACTCCTATGGTGAGATGGGAAGAGGAGACCAGAGAATGGCGTGAAGCTTAAAGGCTGGCTGTGGCGTGCGTGTGTGGCACAGTAACCGAAACCAGAGAGACTCTGCCTCAAAACAATGTGGGACAAGAACTAACCTACACACAGAACTGACCTACACATAAGTGTTTATGAGCAGATAGACAGAAAGACAGACAGACAGACACACACCATTAAAGCTGATAACAGTTATTTCACTAAATAGAAGGATAAGAAGATGAATGTAGCTAACAAATCCCACTTCCCACTTTACTAGCTCCGTTCCCTACCTGCAAAAAGCTAAGTTCAAGAGGGGAGGATATCGTCCACCCAGTGTGCGCACAAAACACCTGCCTATTGCTCCTGATAGTGTTTTTCAAAAATGAACTAAACTCAGAAGATATTCTGCTTCCTTTCCCTTAAATATTCAGAAGACCTCTTTTAAAATTGTTATGTAACCCAAGTTAACCTCAAACTTCTGATCTTACTTCCTCTACTCCTCAAGTGCTAAGAATACAAATATGTGCCACCACACTTGTCTGGTTTATGCATTGCTTGAGAAGGAGCATAGACCTCTGTGGTGCTAGGCACGTGCTCGACCAATTGTGGTGTAACCTCAGCCCTCAGGTGACCTTTTATACTGCTAAGCTTTCTATGAAAGAGAGTTTATAATACCGACTAGAATACCGATCAAGCTAAACAAAGAGTTCTGGTCTCTTCCTAGTGTGGGCATGGATGTTCCAGCATGAAGGGACTCAGAGGAAGGGACTCAGCTTTTGGGAAGGTCTCACTGTGCATCAAGTTTGCTGCTCCGACTCTTTTCCTGTGGGATAATTTTATCTCCGTCACCCAATTTTACAAACCTGTAACACAAATCTTAAAAGGTCTTATTAATAAAAAAAAACCAAAAAAACCAAAAAACCCCAAACCCTCTAGCCAGATACTGGTGTGAAAACTGAAAGATCAGAGAAGCAGAACAAGCCACAGCCAACCTCACCTCACCAACTCCTCATCTGATCCTGCTTCCACAAATCCTCAGACTGAAAGCCTCCGAGTCTTCACCCCTGAGGGTCTCAGTTGAACATTTTGGCACTCAACGTGGTAGCAAGAGCAAAAATTTCCATTCAAAACCTGAGAAAACTTTGAAAATGGGTTCTAAAATAGAGCCAAGAGCAGCTTCTTAGTTGTGTCCCTCAGGCAAGCTGTGATACATAGATGCCACAGCATGCAGGCTTGAGCTACAGTGTAGCAGATGCCCGACACAGTACAGAGGTGTCTCCAATCCGTACAGGACACTACATGGTGAATTTAGCTTTTGCTAGTACAGACAACAACAACAACAACAACAACAACAACAACAAAAACCAAACCAAACAAACAAAAACACAGTTTCTGGGCTACATGCTGCTTGTTGGAGGCATAGACCCACTGTTTCCCAGAGTTGGCAGTAGGTGTACCTCTGCCATATTGGGAAGCTGAGGTGGGTGGAGTCAGCAGCCAAAGCTGCCTCTTCAGTCCTAGCTATGATGCAGTTTAAAGCAATGGTCAAAAAAGGATTATAGATACACAAAAGACAGATTCAGATTGATTAAACCTCTAAATGGTTTACAATGTATGTAAAAGGTACGTAGGCTTGAGAGAGAGAAGAGAAAAGGTATAGATAGTCACTACGTAAATAACATAAAGTCTAAAATAAATATAAAAATAAAGCTACATAAAGATGTATATTATACACAGAATCTGGATTGTATTGTCTTTGGGATTTTTAACTACAGAAAGACATTTGATTGTAAAGGCTGCTGAGCTAGACCAATACATGTATTTTAAAGGCATTTTGACTTCAAAATTTGGATCTAAGGAATGTTGCTTTGGAACAGGAAGCAAGAGGCTATGAATTTGTTTCAAGTTAAGATGAATCAGATTTGATCAAGATAGACCTCTTGAACCTCAACAAGTGGTTACCTATCAACAACGGTTATAGTCGGTTTTCCCAGGACTTGACCATTATCTCAAATTTTCTCAGGATCCCCATAAGGTTACCATTGCCCCCAATCAGCAGGAAGTAGTATGAGAAGCTACGCCCAAGTTCTCAAAATATTGTTTATAAATGTTTACTTTTATTTAAAGGGGCTTGATTATAAATGTAATCTCTTTCTAAAAAAGAAAAGGGGATAATATAGACATGGTAGGATAAAAGAGTAGATTACTTAATCTACTTTTAAAGAGCAACAAATTGTTTAAAATGTTTTGCATTGCTATGCATTTTAGTTTATTGATACAAATGTAAAGTTAATTTTGTTATATTGTATACATTTCTACTCCTGTTTCAGATATTATGTATATGCAATTTATTTAAAATTGTAATATATAATTAAGAAATATAAATTAATAGTTATCTAGGATAATCAAACTTACAGTCATATTGGTTAAGTTTTTTAGGTACATAAAAGTATATTTCAATTAGGTAGGTAATCTTCAAACACTTCAAAGACCTATAGAATATGGCATTTAAAATGTTTTCAAAAACTTAAACTTTCCTGCAAAGTGAGACATGTCTGCTCCTAGCAGCACCGATTTACTTCAAAGAAAAAGATGGGCACTGAAGACACTCCATATGGAGTTTATCTTCTTCTTGGCAGAACTGGTATTTGGGCAAGAAACTGTTCTTGCCTGGACTGCTTGACAAAATGTGTAGACTGGACATGCAGGACCCATGGAAAAATGACTGCTAAATTTTCCCAAAACAAGGTGAGATGGTCCTTCAGGTTCCTGCTTCATAGAGAAGACTGCCAGACATTATTCTGCAGGACACAGGGAGAAGCGACTGAGAGACTCTAGACCTACAGGCTGAAGATGGTGCCCAACATTGCAGAGGAACTTTGGATGACTGTCCAGGCAGCCAGCTGTCTCTGTCATTCTAGACTTTTGGAAGTTGCTTACAATGCACTTCCTGTTTACTTAGATAATAGTATATCCTTCTGGGATCTTTGATGTAGTTGAAGACTAAATAGTTATAATTATAATTTTCCTTGGTTATGATAAGAGATAAATTAGATATAAAACTTAGACTCACAAATCCAGGATAGATAAAATATTTTCTTTAATTTTGCCAAATACAAATAGAGTAGATATTGTTACTGTAATTCTTGCTTCATAACTGTTCTATTATATATGATTTTATTGTGTTAAACTTAAAACCTCCCTTTTTGATTAGATAGAAAAAGGGAAGTGCTATGGGATGTCTTCCTGTACACTGTGAATATGTGTTGCTATGACTAGTTAATAAAGAAGATACTCTGGCCTAGGGCAAGTCAGGTTATAGCCAGGCAGGAAATCCAAGAGAGAGACAGGAAGAAGAAAGACAGAGGCCAGAGAGATGGCAGCCACTGCCCAAGGAGCAACATGCCAGCAGACTGGCAACGCCACACCCATGTGGCAAAACATAGACTAATAGAAATGGGTTAATTTAAGATGATAGAGCTAGTTATCAAGAAACTTAAATCATCAGTCATACAGTTTGTAATTAATAGAAGCCTCTGAGTGATTATTTTATAAGCAGCTGTGGGACCGCAGGGCTGGGTGGGACCAGAGAAACTTCCGGCTGCACAAACCAGATATCAAATCATTGTAATGGGACGTACATGGCAACCAGCAGCTGTACTCCTGAGCTGCTTTTTGTTACAACTGGCCCATTTCTCATCTTTGAATCACTTCTGTAGCTCTCCTTCTGTTCCACCTTTTGTCTTCTAGTCTTGTGGTCCACATCCCCTAGAAAGCCACCTTTGGAGTTCTTTCCGAGCCTCACTCCCACATTCTCCCTTTGGATTACCTGCAATGTTTAGTGCCCTCTCTTGGGACAGCTATGTACCTTCTTGAAAAGTTTTCTGTCTTCTCTGACCTCTCATGGTGTGTAGACTTGACTTACTCGTCATCTGGGGGTTCATCTTTTGCTCTGTTTCATGCAGTTCCTAGGTAGATGATTATATGTCAAAAGGAATGTCTCTTGAGCCCTTTTGAATGCCTCTGCTATAATCATAGATCTTGCAAAGAGTAGGTCTTCAATCAACTCTTGTTAAATCCATGCATGAATGAAACTCTTCCCATGGTTTTCCCAATCTAATGTCTTCACCATTAAAATGGAAATCACTGAATCTCATTTCTTTGCAATCCCTTCAAAAGGGGAACTTCTACTAAGCATGAAATTTCCAAGACTTGAATTAGTAACTAAGTTCTGATGTAGTCAACATTCCCAGAATCAACATTTGGCTTTTCCACAGGGGTCTGCATTTTTCTTTTCCACAAATATGTAGGGGTTACAGGGCAGGCAGAAAGAGAAATATACTGGTTAATTTTCTATTGCTGTGATGAAGCACCATGACCAAGGCAATTTACAAAAGAAAAGATTTGTTTGGGATTATGGCGCCAGAGGATGAGAGTCCACACGTGGAATGAAGCCAGCAGGTCATAGGCACCTAGAGAAGAAACTGAGGGCTCACCTCCCAAGCTGCAAACAGGCAACAGAGAGCAATGGTGTGAGACATTAAAACCTCAAAGCCCTACCCCAGGCCACAGCTCCTATACCACCCGAACAGTGCCACCAACTGGGGGCCATGAATTCCAACGTCTGAGTCTGTGGAGGGCATTCTCGTTCACATCACCACAGTAGGGCTGCCACAAATAATGTGACCATACCCACTGTCCATCTTTGTGCCCTTCTGCCGTGCCTCATAGAGTCGTCTTCTTCCTGCGTGCTCTTTTTGCCCCTGTTGCTGTAAAATGGGGTTCCGTGGGTCTGTGTGTGAGTGTCTCACTGTACATCAGGCTCAGTGCTATATCTCTTACCCTGAACTACAGAGCTCCTTCCTTGCCCCTCGCCCCCCACCAATTTCAGAAGTCACTGTATTGAGCTAGTAACTCTGGTTTCTTCTTTCCAGAATATTCTGAGCAGCGCAGCTCCAACCTGGCTTTACCTTTGCTCTACATGCCTGCAGTGATGACCGGCTGGATGCAGAAGCTCTGGGTATCTCCCCACTACAGCTTCTCAGGATGACTCCGTCAAACCCAGGCCAGCCTCTGTCATCCAGACGATTCACTTCATTAACTGTAATTAGGTTCCCATCATTTCCAATAATTCTCTTCCCAAAACACCACTTGTGAGACACATAGCTTTCTATCAGTTAAAAACATTTTTTTTTTTTTTTTGGTCTGTTTAGTTCCAGGAACTGAATTTGCTCAGAGATGTCATTGCCCAACTTCATGTCTAAATGTTTTAAACTAAATCTTTTCAATCTGACCTGACGAGCTGCAGGATGAAGCCCCAGCTTTCCCTGTAGAGGATGAAGGGTGAAGGGTGAAGATGCCAACAGGATGCTTGGGCTCCCCCCCCACCCCGTGGGAATATTAGTGACTGACCCTCATGGCTTCTACTTCTGGGATCACCCCCTTCCTTACCAACAGCTTTGTTAATTAGGCTGAGAGATTCGTACTTTCATATGTTAAACCATTCATCGATGCAAGTCATTTTGTCTTTGTAAAACCATGCAGTGATGTTGGAAGAATTTGGCAGTGAAATGACTGAAGTCTCTAACTTATATAAATAAGAGGAGAAAGAGAGCCAGGAGTTTCATATTGAGCCTTCGGGAGGGTACATCTTTAAGAAATTATGGGAGAGAATAGTTTCATTTAGAAAACATTTAAGCTTTTTTTTTTTTTTCCCCTGACATGTCATGGTTTAATATCAGTTATCCAATTTTCTTTGTGCTACCCTCAGAATTCTTTCTGAGAAGTTGGCTTTAATCTTCTGCTTTGTTTCAAAGCCTGAATTAGATTAAACCCCCCCCCCCTCTCTCTCCCTCCAATTTTGTTTGTTTCATTTAGGAATTAATAATTAGCCAGGAGAAATTAAATTTAAAAATTGAACTTCTCTGCATAGAGTTTTCAAGGCCCCAGACCTGTGGGTAATATTCATGGACTCTCTTCTACAGAGCCTTTGCCTTCAAGAGGGTTGTGTTGGGTGCCACATCAGCTTGAGAAGCAGATTGGCATTAGAAGTTGCTCTGTAGTTCCTTTAGGGAGACACTGTGAAGTTCTGAAATGCATAGTATTGGAAACAGGGTGAGAAACTTTCACATCCAGAGAACAAACTGAATACTGCTGGTAACTGTAGAATTGAAGACCACACAGCTCCAGTTACATGCCCGAATGTCTTCATTTCATTTACTGATTTATTTTGTGTATCTGTTTGTGTCGTGTGTATGTAGTATGTGCATTTATGTGTGTGAGTGCACATTCAGGTGCATGAATTCAAGTGCTTGAGTGTTATTTCACACATATGGAGGTCAGAGGACAACCTTGGGTGTTGTTCATTCCTTTTACCTTGTCCTGTGCTCTCCTCCCACCCACATACCCCTCCCTGCTGCATACCCAGGACCTTCTGGGCATTCTCCTGTCTCTGCCTCCCCATCACTGTAGGAGACTGGTGTCACAGATGTGCTGTGTGGTAAGTGCTTTACCCACCGAGCCATTGCCCCAGCCTATTTCATTTTCAAGCCACGTCTACGAGTCTGATTCTGCTCCCTGCTATGCTTCCTACAATGCCTCCTCCCCTCGATGCAGGCACTGGGATGTGTGCTCAGGGGTCATCCAGCTTGTTCTCAATGTCAGTTCATTGCTCCTTCTCAGGAATCATTCCAGGCCAATGTTTCTCAATACCAGTTCATTGTTTTCTGACTTATGTTTTCTTCCTACCTCTCATTTTACTTCCCCCTGACAGTGTTTGCTTATTGAAAACGCTGATGTTTGTTCTATTTGAGGACTGAGCACTTTGCGGGGCTGTATTCCCATCCCTTCTCTTCTAAGTTTCTCTGTAGTTGGGTTTTTCTTTGAGCTCCCAGCTCTCAAATAACAACGTGGAGTCTTATTATTAATTATGAAAGCTTGGCCTTAGCCTAGGCTTGTCTCACTACCTCTTATAACTTCACCTATATTTTTTATTAATCTATGTTCTACCACCTGGCTTTTGCCTCTTTCCCATTTGGTGTGTTTGACTCATTTTGCTTCTCCATGGCATCTTTTAGGAGTCTAGATTCATCTCCTACTTCCTCTCTCTCTGCCCAGCAGTCTCACCTATACCTCCTGCCTAGCTATTGGCCATTTATTAAACCAATCATGGCAATATATCTTCACACAGTGCACAAATATCCCACAACATTTCTCCTCCATGTCTTTGCATTAATTGAGACAGACACCTTTAAGGACAAAGTCTCATGACTTACTGGAGGGAAAGGCTGCAGTCCCTTTAAAATATTGTTAATGTACATTCAAAGTTAGTGTTTCTGTTGTTCTAGCTGCCAGTCTTGGGAGAATCTTAGAGAGGAAGCAGTTAAGGCTATTGAATCAATCTGTCCTAGGTGACCTAGAGTAAATTTAGCTTATTAGAATTTGAACTGAGGATCTCAGAGGTTAAGACACTTGTTCTTGGAGAGGACCCAGGTTCAGTTCCCAGCATCCATGTCTGACAGCTCACAATTACCTGTAACTCCAGTTCCAGGGCATCTGTCACCTCTGGCCTCCAAATTCACTTTATGCACACAGTGCACATATAGACAAACAGGTACACACACATAAATAAAAATGAATTAAAATTCTAAGTATGAACTGAGCATGCCCAGAAGGGATCATGTCTACTAGCTTTCCCTTTTGAACATGTGCTGTCATCTTAAATTGGGTAGGCTCACAAATATGGCCACTGCTCCATTTGTTTCCTAGACGAACATGTGTAGACTCCTGGGGAAAACAAACTCCAAGCTTCCTTTGTCCGGGGAGAGCAAGTGTGTGATTGTCCCTGGTGTTCTCCTTCCTTTGTCCGGGGAGAGCAAGTGTGTGATTGTCCCTGGTGTTCTCCTTACTTACTGCAGGTTTTCTTTCTCCCTTCTTTTGTCTGCCTGTTGTGCTCATTGGTTTCATACTCACCGAGAGGAGACCTGGTTAGCTTCAGTGACAGATTCACCCCCATCTCTCAGGTTCAACCTACTGTCTTTCAATTATTGGTCTAAGAAACAGGCCTTCCCACCCTTTCTGCCACCAGATATGAGTAAAAGAATCAAACATTGATGCTCTTTGCTCTATATAGATTTAGATAAAATGTTCACCTTACACATGTAATACTTTAAAAAACCAGTTGGTTCTGCCCCCCCACCACCCCCCCAAAAAAGCAAGGGTTATCTAAGAGGAAACAAAGCAATACTTTTAGGGATGATCACAATGATAACAGTAACTTGTATTCCTAGAATTCTTTCTTTCAAAGCACTTTTAATGTTTCATCTCAGTTCACCATTTGGGAGATGAATTATGTCAATGTTATTTTTGCCATTTATGTGTGATTTGAGGCTTAGGTACATTTACCGCTGTGCACAAGGATCCCATGCCAGCAAAAGACCGGAAATCGGCTCCCAAATTTTTGTTTCAGGACTCTGAGCCCTGGACTCTACTGTTCAATCATAATGGAACATTGTTCAATCATAAATGGAGTCAAAAGTCTCCCACTCCCTGGCCTTATAAGGTAATTAACCTATCACAAGGCCATGGGGTAATCAAACTATCACAAAGGTCTGGGATAAATAAACATGGGACTAGCTCTCTACAGGAATCTCTCCAGTGGAGGGTTTACCTGAAGGGACAGCTTTGGAGTTAGTCCCTAAAGCATACTAAAACCAGAAGACAGTTTGGCAATAGGAATCAAAGACTTTAACAAGGCATGAGTCACACTAGTTTCCAGCAAATGACTCAGTGTCTCTAAAGTTACTTTCCTTGTTTGTAAATAATAGGGTCTGAAGGAGGATTAAATGGTGCATTGTAAACTGCCCACCCGGCACAGGGCACATTCAGTAAATATTGCCAGTGATTTCAGAATCACAGTGATAATATTTTCCCTTGCAAGAGGAAATAAATGAGCTCATAGATTTAGCAACAAAGATATCTTTTGTCATGCTTTTAAAAGTCCCAGTGAAAAGTTGGAACCAACATGATGTCCGGCAAGAGGGAAATGCAGAATTGGGTCTTCTGGTATACCTAGATGCTAGATCATTAGCTAGCCATGCAAAAGGAAATAAATGTCAATGCCCAACAAGATGGTCATGGCTTTTTAAGTATATTTTTATTAATTCTTTGAGAATTTCATACATGTGTACAGTGTATTTTGACCACATTTACCCCCCCCCATTCCTCTCCCCAACTCCTTTCAGATCCCCTACAATTCTTTATCAACTTTGAGTACTATCTAAATATATATATTGCACAGAGTCCAATGTGTACTGTCTATGTATGGGTGTGGAGTCATGTGTTGACTTACCAGAGGCCACACTCTTAAACAAAATGGACTCTCTCTGATCCAGGAGTCATTAACTGTCATTAGCTCTTCAGCAGGGGCTGGAGACTCCTGAGTCCTCTCCCTCTAACCGGGGGTTTTTGACTCGGTCTTATGAAGACAACCACAGCTGCTGTGAGCTCATGAGGGCAGTACTGGGGAAAGAGTGTGCCATTGATGCATGGCTTGTGGTCGAGGATTCCACAAATACTTACTCTCTGTGCTTGGGCATGAGTTTTTAACTTTCAAGATTACTTATAAAATATTAAAGCCTTATTTTTAAGTTGGTGCTGTTTTGCCGTTATCTTTAAACACATTTTATGTATAGATTCAGAAATAACTGTAAAAACTTGGATGAATTTGTAGCACTATGTCAACAAAATTGACCTTTCAGGGGAGAATGAAGAATTTTTTTTTTTTTTTTAACTTTTGACTCTAAAATCTATTTCAACAATAAAGGCAAACATCATGTAAAATAAAATTGTATTTATGTTTCAAATTTCTGGCTTTCTTGTTTTTGTTTTTGTTTTTGTTTTTCAGAGAAAAACCTGTCTTGAAAAACCAACCAACCAACCAAACAAACAAACAAACAAAAACCAAGTTTCTTTGTGTAGCTTTGGCCTTTCCTGGAACTCACTCTGTAGTCCAGGCTGGCCTCAAACTCACAGAGATCGGCCTGGCTCTGCATCCCGAGTGCTGGGATTAAAGGCATGCGCCACCACCACCTGGCTCAAATTTCTGGCTTTCTTATCTCCTATTCTTTTCTTCAGTTTATCAGGTCTGTGCTATAAGGTATCAAAAGCAGACAGAATTCATTAAAGAGTTGACCAACAGCATTTTTTGAGTGTTGCTTGTTGCCAAGTCCCTGTTGTGAGCACTTGATGCGCAGGTAAGCCATATGGACAACAGTGCTCTTCAAAAGCTTGAATGTGGGGGCTGGCCAAATGGTTCAGCAGTCAGGAGCACAGGCTGCTGTTAGGATCCCGCCCTCACTCCTACACATGCGCAGCTTGGGGGTCTTGCAACTTAGTCATGGTTGGGGGGGGGGCGGGGCGCTGGCGACTACTTACACGTGCGTGGTCACACAATCTGTGCCTTGAAAGCTGGATGCAGACCCCACCCTCTCTTCCACTCTCTGCTCTCTGCTCGTTCCTCCCCACCACCACCAACTTTCTCTTTCTCCAGGCCTGGCTCCCCTCTTCTCCCCCGCCCCTTCCCACCTAATAAAGCTTTGAAAACTAACACTGGGTTCTGTTGAGAATGTGACCTTTTCACGCCGCCGTAACCAGCGCCACACACCAGTGCCGCCACCAGCGCCAATGATCATCCTTTCAGATGCTCTCGCAGAGAACCCAGGGTTGACTCCCAAAACCCACATGGCAGTTTACAACCATCTGTAGCTCCCATTCCAGGAAATCTGACACCCTCAATTGGCCTCTGTGGGCACTAGGCACACATGTGGTACATATACATATGTGCAAGCAAAACACACGCACATAAAAAGTAATGATTTTTTTTAAGGTTAAATTTGCAGCTAGGCACAAAGGTGTATGCCTGTAATCTTGGGAGCTTGAGTTCAGCCTGGGCTGGTGAGGTCCTCTCTTGATTAAAAGAAAATTAACACAGGGAAGGAGCATAGATCTAGATCCCACATCCAGTCAAGGTGGGAAATTTCTAGTGCAGCTACCCCCTCTTAACAGCACTCAGTCCCTCTCCCTCCTCTAAGAACCCCTGCAGACTGAGCCCCAGCGTCATCTATTTGAACAGAGGCTGCGTATCTATCTGGCAAAGGGCACAGTCTGCTCAGAGGTAACCTGCTGTGTCAATATTGGAATTTTGTTCTTCACTGAGAGTCATTTCCAGAGAACAGATAGATTATCTTCCTTTTCAGGGAAAGGGGCTGGGAGTGAACGTGACCTGAGCAAGGGATACAGGTGGCATCGGCATTGGCGCCCAGCCACCTGCCTCCGCAAAGCATTGGCTGGGGTGCCCTGGAGCCCAAAAGAGCCACAGACTCTCGAGAGGAGGATCAGCAGGCAGCGGGCTCAGACTCCACGGCTTTTGAAGTGGTTCGAGGTCTGGGAACAAATGCTGCCCTCTGTCTGAGTTATTTTTTTTCTCTCTCCCCCGGCTCCCACTTCTACAGCTCAGAAGCAAACCCACCCTTTCACTCATTTTAATATGACTTGTGTCTTACAGCTTGATCCTCCCCACTCCACACCCCATTTCACCCCCATGTTGAGGAAGTTCTCTGGATTCTGACCTCCATGTCGTGCGTGTGGCATTTCTCTATGTTATTCCTATGCAATGATTCACTTTTACATTTTGGTGGAGCACCCCACCTGTCTTGCAAGAGTAGATGATCCTTAAGGTCTGGTCTCTATCTATAGGTCTTGGTATGGCTTAAAAACATGAAGCAGCTGGGCAGTGGTGGTGCACGCCTTTAATCCCAGCACTTGGGAGGCAGAGGCAGGCAAATCTCTGTGAGTTCAAGGCCAACCTGGTCTAGAGAGCGAGTTCCAGGACAGGCACCAAAACAACAGGGAGAAACCCTGTCTCAAAAAACCAAAACAAACAAACAAACACCAAATGAAGCAGACATTTAAAAAAAAACAACAACAACACTATTTGGCTGGAGAGATTGCTCAGTCATTAACAACACTAGAGGGTTCTATGCTGGGTTCTAGTCTGAGCCTACATGGTAGATAACCACTGTCTGTACCTCCATTTCCAGGGCACCCAATGACATGTTCTGGCCTCTGTGAACACTGTACACATACAGAACACACATGTACAGGCAGATACCCATACATACAAAATAATAAAATACAACATTTAAAAAGATGTTCATTGTTCATAGTGGCACAGTCTGGCTAACTTTAAATGTTCAGTAAGTATCTGTTAGCAGAATTGAAGGAATGAATAAGGGAGAGCAAACTTTGCTCCACATGATTTCTTTCAGGCATCCAAACAGATCTCCAGAACAGGTAGATCAGATCTCCTGACACTGTGGTGTCCCACCTGGCTCTTCCGGATCTCCTGATGTTGTAGTGTTGTCGTGTGCGTGTGTGTGTGTGTGTGTGTGTGTGTGTGTGTGTGTCCCCTCTTTCCTTCTTCTTCCCCTGGACATGGACAGAGGATTGTCCTGTGTCTGAAAGAACTTGAGACACTGGGATAGTATTTAAGTAAATAATAACAACAGAGTTTGAGCTTGATGATCTGACTGGCTGAACCAGGCTGATGCTGTAATTGTGTAATCCTCTGGTGATATCAAAATAACCTTTGGCTTCCTGAGGGAAGGGGATAACCAGGAGAGAGAGCTATGCACGGATGGTGGCTGCTCCAGATACTGGCTGAGTGTTTACCAGCGAGCTGAAGTTGAGGTCTCACTGTATACCCAGTGAAGTCATTTCTTCCCAGCCAGACTCAACAGTCTTTGAAGGCTTCTGAGCTCCAGCGGGGAGACAGTTTTGAGGCCCTAGCTTGTCTATTGATAGGCCACTGGATACATGAGAACAGACAATATAATTGCTGAAGTATATTTTCTCACTTCCTATAACCTAAATAAACTTCACCCACAGTGTGGGTTTTCTAATCCCTTCCTTATCCTTGTATCCACCACCCTTTTTTGTTTCCCTAGCAACAATACACTGTGGTGAGCAGAACCGAGTGCTAAATAAAAGAGAGCATCAGTAAACAAAGGAGCAAGTGACAGCTTGGTGGACTGCGGAGGGGCTAGCTCTCACATTCACTTCTTAAGTCTTCCCGGGGCTGTGCGGTCCTCACATCTGTCTGTTTCCACTGCTGCTGTCCTCACATCATCTGTCAGATAAAAATATCACTGGCAGTTAGAGTGAACACCAGTAGTTTCTGAATTTTTAGAAAGCTGTCCCGAAGAAAGAGCAAAGAGCTAAGACAATTATTCCTAAACCAGGAGATTTGACCTCAGTTATTATTTAGGTCGTTTGCATTTGTATCCTGTTGTTATCATTGTTTATTTCCTGTATTTTAGGAGTTCTAACCACTCCAGGCACCAATCAGAGAGAAAGTGGCAAATGTTATCATCTAAAACAGCCCGGTTCTAACATATCCCACAGCAGTGTGTGGTCCCCAATCAAAGAGCAGTTTCTCCCTTCTACTGTTTTCTAACTCTATCCCACAGGGAGACTTTGTTGTTGTTTAGCTTCTTGTGAAGAGGAATAAATAAAGTATAGGCTGCACACCTTTGGAGTGCTATGTGATTCACTTGTTTTGTTTTTGAGACAGGGTCTCACTATTTATAGAATGTTGGCTTTGAACTTCTCCCAAATGCCAGGATTAAAGGTGTGCACGCACATGCCCCACCCACCTCATGGACTGATTTTTGGTAATTACAAAAAAAGAAAGAGAAAAACAATAACCACAAAGAAAACCTTGCTCTAGCCATTCAGTATCTATTGTATTCAGCACCGGTCTGGGTTTTTGAATACTTGAGCAAAGAGATGAGAATGCAGCACCCTTCTAGCTGGGTTCTTCACAGGCAGTTGTACATTTTTATTTATTTGGTCAATTGCAACTCTCATTATTGATTTTGTGATAAAAAAGCAAATCCCAGGAAGTTATTTGTAAAGATTATTCCTAGTGTTTATTTGACTTACCTTATCTGTGTTTAAAGATTAGTGGGGACACTCTGAGCTGTTTGTAGTTGGCCGGATTCCCCAATTCTGAAAGCAGGGCTTTGACTTGGCAGGTTTCCTCCTTTACTCCCTGAGTGGTTGGCTCTGTAAAGAATAATTTGCACCTTTAGGTCCCACATATATTAACTACAATTAAAGAGAAGAACAGGTCACATCTCAACATTTTCACTGACTCTTGAGGCGTTGGAAGCTGTTAAGGAATGTCTCAAACAATCCGGACAACCCTGGGCCTTGGGCACACAGTGGTTTCTTAATATCTAGCATCGTTCACTCCAGGAAAATGGAGGTGTGACCCACCACAACCTCAGAGTCTTGAGATGGAGACCCTAAGATAGCTGCCAGTATTTCTTATAATGGCTTCCTAACATGCCCTCTCCTTTTCTTTTCTCTTTTCTTCCCTTTCCTTTTCGTGTGTGTGTGTGTGTGTGTGTGTGTGTGTGTGTGTGTGTGTGTGTGTGTAAGCCAGAAGATGGCATCAGATACCCCTGGAGCCAGAGTTACAGATGGTTGTGAGCTACCCTATGTTGGTGCTGAGAACTAAATCTCTGGAAAAGGAAAATTCACTCTTAACTGAATCTCTTCATCTCTTCAGACCAACTGTGTTTTGTTTTGTTTTCCTTTTCTTTTCTTTTCTTTTCTCTTCTCTTCTCTTCTTTTCTTTTCTTTTCTTTTCTTTTCTTTTCTTTTCTTTTCTTTGAGAGGGTCTATGAGGCAGAGGCTTGCTGAGTAGACTAGGCTAGCTGGCCAGCAAGCCTCAGGAATGCAAGCAAGTATCACCGTATCTGATTTTGCCTCTCTTCCTTTTTTGCCATTGCAGGTATGATGAAATAGAGATGACAATCATCACAGTTAGTTCCTACCTTTGTCCTGTGATAGGAGCTCTCCCCAGTCACCCTGCTCTGCTCACAACATTCTTATCTCAGGAAAGGAAGGGGCATTCCCCTATATGCAGCATTGTACAGTGGTTATTATCTCATTGTGGGCACAGAGTCGGGGTAATATGTTATCCATTTCCTACATAACAATAGCTCCAGTGAGCTTCACAGTGTTTGGCACTCACCCAGAAAAACTACAAATCCTTACTGTGGAGCCTTGGAAAGGAAGACAGAAATATCCAGAGATGACTTCTGACCACCTGTTCTGCTCAATAGTAGTCCCAGAGTGAAGATTTCTGTCTCCTCAGCTATGAGCTAGGCTTTTGTATTTTGGTATGGTTGGGTTGTTTGTTTGTTTGTTTTAAGACAGGGTCTTACTATGTACCTCTGGCTGTCTTAGAACTCAGTGTGTAGACCAAGCTGAACTCAAACTCATGGACATCTGCTTGCCTCTGGCTTTTGTACTTTTATATCATGTTTTATTTTGTGCTCTGCCTACTGCACTTAAGTATAAGTGTGAATGAATCTCTCAGTTCACTTCCCACAATACAAGAATTTCTCAAGCAAGGCGGGCACACCATACTCATGATGGCAGTGCCCACTCCCTTTCTGGGTGCCACTTAGTCTCCTCCAAATTTTCCAAAGCCTCGCAGATACCACTCTGCCATTTCAGGTTGTTCAGTGGAGTTCTGACTAATGCTGGTCCCCACTGAGGTCCTACTTGACATTGTTTGGAATTGTGCAGCCACTGGACTCTTTTCTATACAAGTCATTCGTGATGAGCTTAAAAAGCTTCCCCTGGATGATCATGGAGGTCTATGCTCACACCTGTGCCCTTTGGAGAGATGCTTCAGCTGCTGGGACCAAGGCAAGTGGTTGTCTTAAGACCTGCCCCTGGGCTGGAGAGATAGCTCAGAGGTTAAGAGCATTGACTGCTCTTCCAGAGGTCCTGAGTTCAATTTCCAGCAACCACATCGTGGCTCACAACCATCTGTAATGAGATCTGGCGCCATCTTCTGGCCTGCAGGCATACATGCTGTATACATAATAAATAAATCTTTATTTTAAAAAAGGCCTGCCCCTTGGGGACCTGATAGGGTAAGCCATCTCTGCGCTCAGAGTCCTGACAACATAGGTGCTCGCTGCTACGTGGCCACTCTGTGCATGTGCTGTGTCTCCTCATAAAAGGTGGGGCCGGCCCACTTCCTTTTGCCCTATTCCCACCAGGTCGTATCTGCACCTCCTCTCTGCCCCTTTTCCTGTCTCTTTTTTCTGTTCTTCCTCTTTCCTCAGCTCCCTTCTCTCCCGTGAGTGCAGTCTGCATGGTGCATCTCTTCTGACCACCCTCCAGGATCACTGCATGCCTTTTCTAAAATATAACACTCAGAACATGTGTCTTCCCCTTGTGCTTAGGAGCGAGCACTCTGGCTTTGTCCCTCGGTTGTCTCACACATGCAGCATTTCCTTTTGTTTTTCTTTTCTACAAATTACCCTGGAGCAACTTGCCCTCAACTTTTTTTTTTTTTTTTAATTTATTCCCTCAACTCTGTCTTTATTCTTTGTTCCATTTTCATTTCATTTTTCCCATTAATAAAGAGAAACCAAAGATTTGATTCAGCCGCTCATCCATTTTCTGGGTGTATTCCTCTGGGACTAAAGTGAAATTAGACTATGCCCCTAAAGGTAAGCTGGCTTTCAGGGCCCCTGCCATTCATTCACCTATTGTCTTGACTGGTCTGCCCTGTGGATGGATTATGAACTGAAAGATATTCACTCCAGTGTTTACTCGTGAACTAATCTATTCATTATTGGCCTAGCTTTCAGACTCCACAGCCCTCTGGTTTATAAGAACATAAACATTATATGTACTTATGGAGGCAGGACTCTAGGTATACAAAGGCATTGCTGAAGCATTTCAGAGGCCACAACTGGATTATAGGCACGTCCCCGTGATGAGAGGGAGCCCTGCTCAGCCTTTCAGGCACTGCCATTTTAGGAGGACTCAAACATGAGCAGCAACACACCTACCACTGAAGAGGGGCTGGTGTGGTGGGCACTCTGAACTCCTGAACACGCTCCCATCTGTGGACACTTCATTTAAGGCTCCGTTTCTTCACATCCTGACTGAGCACTATTACCCAGTAAAAGGTGGCAGGCTTGTGTGGAAAGGGGAGACAGGAAGAAGTGAATTCAATAGGAGATGATTGCATTGCACCAGTCTGAGAAAATCAAATATGTTGCCTTTTCTCTTTCCGGAGGTTCTAGATTTCATATGAACATATAAAATTGTGTGTGTGTATACAATTGTTTAGTGGGACAAAGGGAGCTAACAGGAATGGGGAGAGATGAGAAAAGGGGCTAAGGGGAGGCATAGACTCAGTATACAACATATACTTCTACAAAAACTTTAACAAATACATTTTTAAAATAGAAAATTTTAAATTCTAGAGGCCAGGAGATCTGAGACTAGAGTGTTAGCAGAAGCAGGGTCTGGTTGTGTTGGCTAATCTTGGTTGTCAGCTGATGAGTTGCTTCCATCAGATTGGCCTGTGAGCATGTCGATGGAGGCATTTTCCTCATTGATGATTGAAGGAGGAGGGCCACTGTGGGCAACACAATCCATAGGCAGGGAGGCTTGGGCTGTATAAGAAAAGTATCTGAGCAAGCCAGAGGAAGCAAGTCGGTAAGCAAAATGCCTCATTGGTCTTAAGTTCCTGTCTTGTTGATGGTCTATGAGCTGAAAGATGAAATAAACCTTTCCTCCCCAACTTGCTTTTGGTCACGGTCTTTATCACTGAAACCGGAAGCAAATTAGAGCAGTAAAGGCCAATTCACTGCACCTTCCGTGAGTTCTGACATGGTGGAAGGAAGTCAGTGTCCAGAGCTGCGTTCCCTTAAGGGATTAGTTTCATTCACAAGAGCACAGACCTCTTGGCCTCAGCTCCCAAACACCCGCAGCACATGAATTTTGAAGAAACACTGATAGTGGGACCCACAAATGACGGGTAGCAAATAGGCATGCGGTGTGAAATGTTTGTCTGCAGAGGAGATTCTGGCTACTCTGTTGTTATTAGCATTAGAAACTTACATCAACAACATGAATCTATATAGCCTCTTCCACTGTGTTCCCAGTTTATAATATTGTTTATGATATTATGAGGCATAACTTATCTGAGGTTAAAGAGCCCCACAGTATCTAATTTGAGTCCCAGGCTTGCCCATACCCTGCATAAAGTCAGGCCAACCACTCAACCTTCTCTTACACTCTGTAGGATCTACAATTGGGACACCATAGTTAGATAGTGATTAGTGACTGAGATACTAAAAAGGATTTTATTAAAAGAGTTTTCATCTTTTAAAAGTATTTATTTTTATATTTTTAAAAGTTATGTGTATGCATGTGTCTTAGTCAATGTTCTATTGCTGTGAAGAGACACCATGACCACAGCAACTCTTATAAAGGAAAGCATTTAATTGGGGCTGGCTTACAGTTCAGAGGTTTAGTCCATTATTGTCATGGTGGGAAGCATGGCAGCACACAGACAGATGTGGTGCTGGAGAGGTAGCTGAGAGTTCTACATCTGGATCTATAGACAATAGGAGGAGAGAGAAACACGGGCTCTGGTCTAAGCATTTGAAACCCCAAAGCCCACCCTCAGTGACACACTTCCTCCAATAAGGCCACACTCTCTAATCCCTGTCAAGTAATGCCATTCCTGTTGGGTCTGGGAATAACACAAATATTGAGGATGAGTCCACTAAAGTTAGATGAGCAGAGGCTACTTTATTCTATCACTGCGGGGTACCAGAACTTCTAACAAGTTAGGGCCATGGGTAGCTAGGGTTCTGACACCATGACCATGATCAGAGGGAGTAGTTCCTTTTAAAATCAAAAGCCACAAGTTAGTGTTTGGGAGGGAGCTCCACCTCAGCCCCTAGCACCCTGGCATCTTATACCCAAAGAGTCTAGAATGTTCTGGTGGAAGATCCATCTTAACTGCCCTTCCCCATCTCTTTCCCCAAACCCACCCCTTCAAACCCCTGCCAAACACAGCTCCTCCCCCAAAGAGGCTCAAGACCATTTAAGCTGCATCCCAGAAAGCAGACAGGTGGTTTTCTAGTCTTCCATCCTTGTCTCCTCTCTTGGGGGCCGGAGAATCACCCACGAATATTTTACCCATTAAAATGGGGCTTTTCTAATTTGGTCTGTTTTGGATTGCTATGTCAGGCTTATGGGGTACAAAAACTTATCAGTTGGGGGACCAGGGGTGATATAAGAAAATATTTTTTATAGTTTGAGGTTAAGTCCTGGGTGATGGTACATTCCGGGAATTTACAACTTGTGATAACATTTTACAACTAGTAGTACAATTTGTGATAACAAGGTGTTTGTACAAGCATAACAGGGGAGTTACTTACACAAGTCTGTGGTTATCTTAACGTAGTAGTTGACACACAGCTGGGGTCTTGTCTTAATTTTTAACCAACTGCTCTCCTTGAAACTGTAGAGAATATGGGACAAGGATCATATAACAGAAGTGGGGTAGGTGGCTACTGTTTTTTAATTATTGTGGACTCCACACTCCTTAATGACCAAGCAGTCAAATATATGAGCCTGTGGGGCCATTTTTATCAGACCACACAACAGGTGGGCCAGTGTGTGGGTCTACACTTTTTAGTGCAGGTGCCCACAAGTCCAGAAAAGGACTTTGGATTCCCTGGAGCTAGAGTTACAAGCAGTTGTGAGCCACCCAGCATGGGTGCTGGGAGCCAAACACAAGTCTTCTGCAGGAACAGTATGTGCTCCTAATAACTGAGCCATTTCTCCAGCCCCAAGAGTTTTCATTTTTGTAAGATAAGATATTTGGGACAAATGATCCACATCACCTCTTAGGATACTGAGTGATGGTCAACTCATTATTCTTTTTTTCCACAGTAGATAAGATTTATTAATAAATGCATTAAATGACCATATATTTCTCATAATTATTTCTGAAAAAAAGATTTAAATGGAGGAAAATTAGTTTTTCAATGATAAAAATTATTTTTCAATGAAAAGAAAGTCTGAAATAAAATAATCTTAAAATTTGTCTGTATTGTTCATAGATTTCTAAGAGATCAGTCAGTCATCAATATAGTCATTAAGACTACTACAGACTTTTAGCCCCAAGTGTCTGGGTTCTAAACCTTATTGGATCAGTTGGGTGTCCAGGGGAAATTATCTGATATTTCTCCTCTGGAAGATGGAGATAATGATAAGTAATTTGCAAGATGTTAGACAGGATTTATTTTTTTTTAACTATCCCAGAAATTTATTTGAATTTTCTTGAATACATTTTATACAGAAAGTTTGGACTCTTTATGTTGGGTGCCCTTGGTAAATCTCATGAAAGCACTGAACCATAAGAGTGTCAATCCAGAGACATCAGAAATGGAAACCGAAAGCCCGATTTTAGGACTAACTGCTCTTTAAGATTTGACTCCGGTCAAATCAAGCCACTCCCTTAGAAAATACTAGAGGTGTTAGAGCATCTACGTGAAAACAGCTGACATGAGGGAGGCCATTTAGATTCTTTTGTTGAATACTTAAATACTTGGAAATAAAAATATTCAGCTTTGAAGTCTTCAATACTGGAAAACTTTCAAGTCTAGGGTTTACAGCCAGGAAGGCGACATTGGATTCCTTAAATTGGACTGTTTTCCACAAGGCTAGTCTTCATCTTTGGCCTCCATTTCTTCTGCATCATCATCTCCATCTACTTCTGCATTTTCTCACTCAAGTCGTTCCAGCTGCTTTGCAAGTTCAGTCTCACCTGTATCTGTGACCACTTTGGGCTTCACCTGAACATTGAACACACCCCTCTTCTCCTCCATCTTTTCTTTGATGACTGCCATGACCTGGTTGAGAACATAGAGGCCTTCTGTTTGCAAGTATTGTTGTTGTCATCACGTACCTGGGTGGAGCTCTTGGGTTAATCTTGATGACCATGGTTTCTGTAGAACAATTCAAACCTGCTCTCGGGGCTTCTTTTACAGCATCAATTCCCTCATAACCATTGCAAGCTACTTCAATATCTGATTGAATTTTGACAGCTTGTGGGATCAAACGCCCATTGATATTGTTAATGGGTACTTCTCATTCATTTTCATTCAAATCTAAACTATCCAAGATAGATGGATCTGAGACTGCATGCTTACAGGCATTGTGAGCACCATATCCAGGTTTCAAAGACCCAGGCAGTCCTCTGGAACAGGCTTTTCAGTTGCTCATCCTTGGTATATTCTAGTACCTCAGCAGCATGGTGAAGTGTGCTATAAACAGTTTTGGATTTTGTGAATTTGTCTTCACATTTGATTGCTTCCTCTGGAGAAACTCTTCTTTTTGACAAATCAATATATCTCTTTTCTTTGTCTACTACACACTCATTTCTGCCAATGCAGATCAGTTTGTTTATAGAACAAATATGTCTTCTGGACAAATCACTAAGAAGAATCATGCCTTCAATGTTATTGTATTCCAACAAGCTGACATAAGCCCCCATTTCAGCAATGGATCTTACATTCACCATCGCTACATCTTCCACCTCAGGGAATTTGTGTTGATAAAGTCTACAAATTAGACCCAGCATTCTGAGCTGTATGTGTGAATCCCAAACTGGGGTCCCACGCTGTGCTTCATGCCAATGAAGAGACTTGGTACACCAGTACTGGATGCCAAATCTCCTCAGTGTGAGCTTCGCTCAACCCTGACAGGATTTATTAATGGTCACTAAAAGGGAAAACACAGCAGCCATCTTGAGAGACACCCCACCCCTCCTGTTGTTAAGTGGCGGTGCTCATGGCTGGCTGCCATCTGTGGTGGCCATGCCAATGGAGGAGAGTGCTGGATGTATCGGTGATGGAAGAGTCACAAGCCATGGTTACCTCTATAGAGCTTTATTGGGAGAATGAGAGAGAGAGAGAGAGAGAGAGAGAGAGAGAGAGAGAGAGAGAATACAGAATGTGGAAGGAGAGGCGATACAAAAAAGAGAGAGGGCACAGAGGGTTTGGTCCTTAATTATGTCATCAGCCTGGGATGCGGCCCAGCCTAAAAGGTGGGCGGGCCCTCTGTGTCCTCCTCCATTGTCATGGCCACTGCAGTTCCCCAGACCTCCCTGACTAAAACTTAAGCATCTGGAGAGCAACGCTCCTGACCCCACAGGCAAAAGAGTCATCTGTGGCATTTAAAGTGTGCCAGGGAAGAGATAAAAGCCCAAAAACAAAATTGCCAAGTTCTGGCACTCACTGACTCCCGAAAACTGTTGGGTCCCTGTTTTAAGTGAAAAAGGCCAAAGGCTATAGACTGCCCTACCAGGCCATCAACAGCCTTGTTAAAAGTGCTGCCTAGAAAGACAACCAGTCAGCTGACTGCCCCCAGGCACCAAGATGCATGGGTACACTAAGCTAAGACCTCCAACAAATCTAGGCTTGGCTACAGACAGGGAACCCAGAACGTAGCAGGGAAGCCATCTATTTCTTTCCTTCTGGACACCAGAGCCACTGACTCAGTCCTGAGAGTTTTAGGATGTCACTTCTCCTTTCTTTTGTTGGGTACAGAGGACAGCCTTACTTACCTCACCAGATTTAATTGCACATTCAGAGTTAATGAAAAAAAAAAAAAAGATTTCCAACTAAGATAAGAGCTCATTGTCTCACTTCAAAGTTACCGCCTGTGTTTCTCATGTGCATACAGACAGGGCCCTGATCTTTGCCTTGCCCCTAATTCCAAAAAAATAAATTCTCACATACCACAAGCTTTTCTCTTCCCAGTTCCCTGTTCTAACTCACTGTTCAGCTAATGGTACAGGACCATCACAGAACTGGAGTCCAAAGATCATCAAGTAAGGAACTGTAACAGCTAAAAGGTATTTACACTCCCAGACCCAAAAGTGTCTGGGTGCTAAAAAAAAAAAACCAAAAAAACAAACAAACAAAAAAACACTTTAATGTAAACATCTATTACTATGAGATACTTTTAACAATTGATCACCTGTCTCCTAGATGCCAAACTAGTGAAGGAAACAGGTGCTTTAAAATAATCTGTCTCTGATAAAGGTTAACATGTTTCAAAATCCATCTGGACAGGCGGGATCTTGCAACATAAAATAATAATGATTATTTTCTCTCTAAGCTTTTTTCTATGTCACCAGCATCTTGTCAGACAGAAGGTTCCCAGCCACAGCCAAGAGGGATACATGTCTCCAGAACAAATGGACAACAGACAGCATCCCACAATGCCTGTCTACCTTGGAAGACTCCCCTTCTCCATTCCCCCAAGAGCCAACTGATGCCCAAAAATCAGCTGGAAGCAGTTTTTGAGAGGAATGACGCCCCTATTCCCATCTACCTGTTTTTTGTTTGTTTGTTTTTTGTTTTTTGTTTTTTTATAATAAGTGAAAGTCCGGGTTGTAAGGGTTCTGTCCTTAACTATGTCATTAGCCTGGGACGTGGTCCAGCCTAAAAGGCGTGTGGGCCCTCTGTGTCCCTCCCCTTTTCTCTTTCTGCTCTCTTCCCTCCATGAGGTCTCTCTCAGTCTCTCTGTCTCTGTCTCTCTCTCTCACGCCCTCTCCCCCTTTCTCTCGAAAGGTTACCATGGCTTGTGATTCTTCCACCAACCAGCACTCCTCCATCAACATGGCCTCCATGGGTGGCGACCAGCCACAAGGAGCGCCCATTTAACCAACAGAGGGCATGCCCACTTTTTAGGCTGGGATGCAGTCACAGGCTAGTGATGTAATTAAGGACATAATCCTTACACCTCCTCTAAAGGTGACCAGCAGTTTTAGAACTGACCAGAAGTTGAACTCATGGGAAGATAAGGCTGAAATAATAAATCTATATGTCCTGGACTTGGTAAAACAGGATATGGGGAGTAATGGACTCAACTGACCAGAGATTGAACTCATGGGAGAATAGGACGGGAACAATAAATCTGAATGTATATATCCTGGGTTCAGCAAAAGCAGGACATAGGGAGTAAAAACTTATGTCTCTGTTGATACCCTGAGTCCTGTTAGCCATGAGTAACCTCATGCTTACAGTTCAGCCAGTAACTTCAAAGAACTACCTCACCCCTGGCCCCCTCAACCAACCCCAAGATATGTAACTCTGCAGGTAAACTTTTCCTGTTTAAACCCTTTCAAGAGAGTGCTGGGGGCCGTCCTCCTCCACCTGCTATGTCAAGTGTTTGAAATACAGACCGAGCCCCGGGCTTACTCTGTTATTAAAAGCGGCTGTGTGCCTTGCATTGGAATTGGCTCAGTGGAGGTCTTGCTTGGGGGTCTTACAACTCAGGCACAACAGTCACCGCCTCTTGAGCAAATGCTGCTGCTACATTTTTTCTGTTGTTAAGCATGCAACTTCAACAACAATCCCAAGAGAATTGTTAATGTATGCAACCCCACCCATGTGGTGAGTAGAAGCCTTTAAGACATGCTTGGCCCTACCACCACTTAGTGAAGTCTACCTAATATTCTGTGTCTGTAAAGATTTAGGAGACACAGTAAAGATAGCATGGCTTGGGGTTGAAACATGCAGTTCCACAGGAGGGAGGCTGTTTCAACCGAAGACCATCACCATAAATCTTTGCTAAGAAGTGAGTTCATTTGAATTTGTCAACAAGTGCCTGCTAAGTGAAGTCAACTGGAGAGCTGTAGCTTAGGGCTGTAATTAAAGAGCAAATGTAAAACAATGGAGATTAGGTGGTGCAAAGAGGCCATGAGACCACCCTAAACACTAACTCATGTCCCACATCTCAGTGAGTCCTAAAAAGTGCCTGGGGTTCAGATGGCGAAGAGGCAGTGAGCATTGTGTTTGTGGTCACCACGTGAAGAAGGCAGGCTAAAACCCCAAGTTTTAGGAGAGGATTTGGATCAAGCAAAGAGATGGAAGTTCGTGGCCAGCTAGGAAACCAAGAAAAGGCTGGAAAACAGAAAAGCCTGTAATTCTTCTTGAATATACAAAAGACATGAGATTTCAGGGCAAAGTGCTGCCCTCTAAGTTAGGAAATAGGCCAGAGAGGGCTGGGGAAGTGGCTGCGTGGGCAAACCATTTGCATGCAAGCTTGAGGAGGAGTTTGGATTCCCAGGTAGGTATGGAGACCTCCTGCAATCCCAGCTTGTGAGAGGCAGACAGAATATCTCCCAAGGAAAGGTGGTTAGCTATTCTAGCCAGAATTAGTGAACTCCAGGTTCAGTGAGGGACTCTGACTGAATAAATAAAGTGGAGCTCAAATGAAGACAATGTTAAGCCTCTGGTCTCCACACACATACATCCTAGAACATGTGTGCTCCCACACACGCATTCATGTCCATCCACACATCTTACACATGTACACATGCACAAAGAAAGGAGGGAAAGATGAATAGATGGTAGACAATCACAATTTCTGGGGACAGAAATCTTCGTGGCACAGAAATAGGCAGCTGGGAAGGCAAACTCTTTTAAGAAGTTGTCAGTGGGCTCAGGGAAGAACGGATACAAACTTTAGTTCATGAATTGCTGGAAGCTATGGTGACAGCTTCATGAGTTGACTCCAGGAGACATACACAGTCATGAGGAAGTTAGGAGAGATCATGTGGATGTTGAGAATTGAACCCGGGTCATCTTAAGAACAGCAAGTACTGTTAACTGTGGAACCATCTCCCCAGCACCTTGAGACATGTTTTCAGAACTCACCCTCTAGAGGCACAGGCTCATTGAGAACTCATCACAGGATCATAGAGTGCCATCTTTCTTACACGTCACCTCAATGAATGCCTATTTTTAGGAATTCCCTTGCCTGGCACCTCATGTTTGACTGTCAGAAAATTACATGGCATACTAAAAGAGGAGGAAAAAAAATCACACTTTGAAGAAATAGAGCAAGTCTGAGAACCAGATTCAGATAGAACAGCGATGTTGGGGTTCAGGTGGGAGATTTAAAATCATAATGACTGCTGTGGATATCGCTCTGTATAAATAAAATGCTGTTTGGCCAGTGGCCAGGCAGGAAGTATAGGTGGGAAAAGAGAGAAGAGAATTCTGGGAGGTGGAAGGCTGGAGGAGGGACACTGCCAGCCACCGCCATGACAAGGAAGATGTAAGGTCAACTGGTAAGCCTCAAGCCACATGGCAAAGTATAGATTAATAGAAATGGGTTAATTTAAGATATAAGAACAGTTAGCTAGAAGCCTGAGCCATTAGGCCCACAGTTTAAATAATATAAGCTTCTGTGTGTTTATTTTATAAGTGGGCTGCAGGACTGCAGGGGTTTGGTGGGACCTGGAGAGAAACTCTTCAACTACAAATGGCACCCAACGTATTGGTAAGAGTTTCCACCTAAAACCTGACAAAAAAGATTCTAAAATGGAGCTAAAAACAGCTTCCTAGTTATTTCTCTCAAGTTAGTGGCAGCCTGCCAATTTGAGCTACTATGGCAGGTTCCTGGCATGTGGGTCTGACCTGCAGTGTGGTGGGAATGAGGAATCTACAAGCAGCACTTTACTCTGCTGTGTGGTGGATTTAGCCTTTGCTAGTTAAAAAAAAAAAAAAAAAAAAAAAAAAAAAGGCTATGCGCTGCTTTGATAGAACTGCTTCTGATAGTTGATGGTACACATGGCTCCAGACCCAGAGCTGGCAGTAAACTGTACCACCGCCATGTTGGGAAGCTGAGGTGGGCGGAGCCAGTAGCCACAGCAGCGTTTCAGTCTTACAAAGATGGATATTACACAGAGAATCTGGTTTGTGTTGTCTTTGGGATTTTTAACCACAGAAAAAGATTTGATCATAAAAGCTGTTGAGTTAAACAAATATGTAAATTTTAAAGGTAACTTGACTTCAAACTTTGGATATAAAGATATGTTGCTTTGGAAAAGAGTCTCTGCTTTTGTTTCCACAGAAAGCCAGAGGCTGTGGATTTGTTCCAGATTAAGATACATCAGGTTTGATCCGCCAAGACCACCTGAAAGGTCTCCGATGACACCATGGCCCAGATGATTCAACTTCCAGAATGGTTTCAAGGCAACTGGCTCAGAGGTTCACCCTCACGGACTACTCCATAATCCTAAAATTTTCTTTGTATCCCCATAAGATATAGTGCCCCCCTCCAGCAGGAAGTAGTAAGAGAGACTACGCCCACATTCCCAAAATTATCAAGCTGGCTTTGGAGATGGAATTGGCTCATTCCTTCTCTAAACCCAGACATATTGCTAAAAGAAAAGGTTAAGAGATTCTTGTGTCCCAAATCAGAAGAGCCCTCTGATGTGGGACAGAGAAAAACCAATATTTTTATTTAAATCAGGTTGATTATAAACGTGATCTCTTTCTAAAGAAAAAAAGGGGATATGATATAGATATAATAGGATGAAAGGGTAGATTAGGGAACTTACTTCTAAAGAGCAACAACTTGTTTAAAATGTTTTACATTGGTATAGACTTTAGTCTATTGATATAAACTTAAAGTTAATTTTGTTATCCTGTGTGTATATTTCTACTTTTGTTTAAGGTATTATGTTTGTATAGCTCATTTAAAATTGTAATGGATAATTAAAAATATATTAATAATTAATCATCTATGATAATCATACTCATAGCCATGTTAGTTAAGTCTTGTGGTATACATAGATATATTTCAGATAGATAGGTAATCTTCAAATACTTCAAAGACATTCAGAATATGGCATTTAAAATATTTTTAAAATTTAGACTTTCTGGACAGTGAGACATGTCTGCTCCTGGCAGCACCAGATTTACTTCAGAGAGGAGGATGGGCATTGAAGACACTTCATATGGAGTTTATCTTCACCTTGGCAAAAATAGCCATTTGGGAAAGAAACTGTTCTTGCCTGGACTGCTTGATTGACTGGACATGCAGGACCCATAGGAAGGTGACCACTGAACTTTGCTTGACAAAATGGTCCTTCAGGTTCCTGCTTCGCAGAGGAAACTGCCACACATTCTACAGGACACTGAAAAAAGTGGCCAAGCGTCTGTGTGTTTATTTTATAAGTGGGCTGCAGGACTGCAACGGTTTGGCGGGACCCGGAGAGAAACTCTTCAACTACAGATGACTGAAATGATGACCTCCAATCCCGTCCACTGTCCATTAAAATAGGATTTTAAACGTATTCGTCTGTCCATACCCATCTAGGCTGACTCTGCAACTTTGCTATTGTGAACAGTGATGCAGTGGAAATTGATGAGGAGCAGGCATCTCTCATGTCTACAATGTGCGAATCTAGACTCCTTCAGGTAGACATAGCCAGATTATGTGTGACTTGTAATTTTCCCCCTTAGGAACCTCAGTGCTAATTTACATATTGGCTGAATTAATTTTCAGGTCCAGAAGCAGTTTTCCTGTACCCTTGCTGGCTTTTAAGCTTGTCTTCTAATTCTTTGAGAATTGGTTTGTTGTTAGTTGTTTTTTGATTGACAGCCAGCAGACTGGGTTAAGAGAGCTAAAGACATTGTATGTTAGCCTTTTTATTTATGTCTTTTTAAGCTCACATATATTCTAGATATTAACCTGTCACATGTTTAGCTAGCAAAGATTTCTGTCCATTACATAGGCTATCTCTTCAGTTGGAGGTCTAGTCTGTTTTGGGCATTATTTCCTGAGTGACTGGAATAATTTATGGTTTCAGAACGTCCTTGTTTGCCTATGCCTACACCATGAAGTGTTGCTCCTCCCCTTTTTCCTCCACTAATTTCAGTTTCAAATCCATATCAGGGTCTTACATCCATTTTGAATTGATTTTCATACAGCATGAAAAATAGGAAACCGAATTTCATCCCTCTACATGTGAGTATTCATTTTTTCTGGCACTGTTTGCTAAAGCATTTGACTTTTCTCAAATGCAATTTTTATAACTTTGTCAAAATTTAGGTGGGCATAGATGTATGGGTTTACTTCTAGGTCCTCTGTTCCTTTCTTGAATCTATTTATGTGATATATTGCACTTACTTATTTGACTATGTTGAACTGTCTTTGTATTCTTGGAAATAAGCCAACTTTGTCATGGTGATTATGGTACTTTGAATAGGAATGGCCCCCATAGACTCATGTGTTTGAATGCTTGACCAGAGGGAGTCACACTATTAGAAGGTGTGGCCTTGTTGGAGTAGGTGTGGCCTTGTTGGAGTAAGTGTGGTCTTGTTGGAGGAAGTGTGTCACTGTGAGGGTGGGTTTTGAGGTCTCATATGCTCAAGCTACACCCAGTGTGGCACACAGTCTCCTTCTGCTACCTCTGCATCAAGATGTAGAACTCTCAACTCCTTCTCCAGCACCATGAATATCTGCATGCCACCATATTCTGCCACAATGATAATGAACTAAAACTCTGAAACCATAATCCAGCCCCAATTAAATGTTTTCCTTTTTAAGAGTTGCCATGGTGATGGTGTCTCTTCATAGCAATAGAAACCCTCACTAAGATAGTGATTTTTTTTCTAATATGCTGTTAAATTTGGTTCACAAGTATTTTATTGCATCTATGCTTATCAAGGATATTGACCTATATATAATTCTATCTATCTATTCATCTGTCCATCTGTCCATCTATCTATCTATCTTCCTATATGCCTATCTCTTCCTCTAATTGTATCCTTACACAGTTTGGGTGTCAGAGTAACGCAGGCTTCATAAAATGGCTTTAGTAGTGTCCTCTCCCTTTCCATTATATGAAGTGGTTTGAGGAGTATTGATCTTAGTTCGCCTTTAAAGGTCTTGTACAACTCATAAGTGAATTAATAGAGAATTTGGCTTTTTTTTTTAATTTGGGAGATTACTACTACTGAAAGCTCCTTTTCCATCATGTATGTGTTTAACTTATTTATATCTTCTTGGTTTAACTTTGGTAGATTATACTTATCTAAAAATTTATCAATTTGCTTAGATTTTCCAATTTACTAAAAATATAGATTTTTCAAATTATAACCTAATGATTCTCTCAGTTTAATTGGTACCTATTGTAATCTCTCCCTTTTCATCTTTAATTTTAGGAATTTGGGGTGTTCTCTTTCTTTTGCTCAGTTTGCTGAGGATTTGTCAGTTTTGTTTGTCTTTTCAAAGAACCAACTGCTTGTTTCACTGATTCTTTGGATTGTTCTTTTATTTCAGTTTCATCGGTTTATGCCTTGATATTGATCATTGCCCTCAGTTTCTGATTTGGAGTTTGGTTTGTTCTTGTTTTTCTAAGGCTTTGGGGGTATATCATTAGGTTACTTGTTTTACATCCCTGATTTTTTTCCCAATACATTTATAACTCTAAAGGTCACTCTTAGAAATGGAATCATTGTGTCTCATGGGTTTTGATATACTGTGTTTTCACTTTTAATTCTGTTCTAGGAATTTTTATACTTCCATTTCTTCAATGACACATTCATCATTCAACAGTATTCAGTCTCCAAGAGTTTGTACATTTTCTTTACTGTTAATTTCTAGTTTTATTTTACTATGATCAAATAGATTATAAGAAACCATTTTGATTTTACTGTATTTTTTTAAGACTTGCATTGTGTTGTAAAATAGGGTCTATTTTGGAGAAAGTGACCATGTGCTGTTAAGGAGAATATCTTATTGAATGAAAATATAACTGTTTTACCAGATTTCATGTCCAAATGTTTAAAAATGTCCTTGATGGCTGGGTGGAGGTGGTGCTTGCCTTTAATCTCAGCACTCGGCAGGCAGAGGCAGGTGGAGCTCTGTATTTGAGGCCAGCGTGGTCTACAGAGCAAGTTTCAGGACAGCCAGAGCTATAGAGGAAAAATCCTGTCTTTATGGTGATATTTTATTTGTGCTGAAATGTGATTTTATTTGTATGTTAATAAATAAAGCTACCTGGAGGTCAGAGCTAATAGTAAGCCATAGCAGAAGTCTGGCAGTGGTAGCACACGCCCTTAATCCCAATCACATGACAGGCAGATCTCTGTGTGTTCAAGGACACCACCAGCATGGAGACACAAGCCTTTAATCTCAATACAAACCATAGAAGACCTGGAGGTCTGTATACGCACGCAGTGATGAGGAGGTCATGTGGTCGGGTTTACAACCAATGAGAAGGCAGAACAGGAAGTCAGTAAAAAGACAGACGTAAGGCCTCTTTCTCAGGGGAAGTACGGCAGAGGCAGCAAAGGGTAAGAAAGGGTTTTTAGTATCAGCTCTTAGCTACTGCTCTGACCTCTTGGGCTTTTAACTCTGCATTTGGCTCTGTGTTTCTTATTTAATAAGACTGTTACAGCTACATGTCTTGGAAAAACAAACAAACAAACAAAAACACAACAACAATAACAAAACAAAACAAAACCCCCAAACAAACCAAAAGCAAAACAGAAAAACTTTGGGGCTGGAGAGACATGGCTCAGTGGTTAAGAGCCTTATCTGCTCTTCTAGAGGACTCCAATTCAATTTCCAGCACTCACATAGTAGCTAACAACTGTCTGTTAGTTAAGCAGATTCAACAGCCTCACACAGACATACATACAGGGAAATCACCAATACACATAAAAGCAAAAAAAAATTTTTTTTAAATGTCCTTAATAAATTCTCTCTTGGTCAATATGAAGTGACTCTTTTTTTTTTTTTTTTTTTTAAATCTTTTCTGTCTTTGAAGTTAAGTTCTAGTTCTTTGGGATGTCTTCGTCTTCTCTATTTTTATGTACTAATTTATGGTTTCCAGTTAATATATTTATTGCAGGCAACAAATTAATTTTTAGTTTAACTTGCTCTCCTGTGGTTTTTTTCAAAGTTTATTTATTATTTTAATAATACATATAATTTATATGTATGTGTACAGATTTCTGTGGGTAAGTATACAAGAGTGATGGTGTCTATGGAGGTCAGAGACAATGGATTCTCTAGGTGAATTCAGGTGAATTGCAGGCAGTTATAACCACCTGACATAGATGCTGAGAGCCGAAGCCAGGTCCCGTGTAAGGGCAGCAAGTACTTATCCATTTCTTGAGCCCCAGGTCTTTTAGGGATGTCTCATTGATTTCTTGGGTTTATTTTTTAATTTTTTTTATTCTTCCTTACTATCTTATCTTTATTGTGGCCTGAATTCATTTGTCTTCCCTCAATCTTTGATACTCTATCTCCTTAAATCTCCTGAGACAGCACAAACTGAGTGCCACGTGTTCAAATGTCCAAGATTATGGTGTGCTGGTGGGGGTGGTGGTGGGATGGGGTGAGGGTGGGGATGAGGGGGTGGGGGTGGAGGGGGCCAGAGGGGGCCGGAGGGGGCCGGAGGGCATTGCTCATTCAAACCACCATAGGACATTTTCGTGTCGTCTTTGATCTCACTGAACTTGTTGCACCCATTTCTCTGACTTCTTCAGGACATCATCTCCCTCACTCTCATTAGAAGCTGTTGTTGTGGATATGGTAACTTTTGGAAGAATCCTGTTGCCTAGTTTTTATTTGTTTATTTGTTGTTTTTTAGCGTTCCTTGCTACCACATCATGACTTCTGCATTTGGGACTAAGCTATTGGTTAGATTTTTTTTTTCAGGTCAGTGCTATTCTCCCAGTTGAAGTATTTGCGATGACCAGGTGGGACTAAGTCACAGTAGGATTGAGGTTAGTTCCCACTGCTAGCCTGGGAAGTACAGATCAGTAGCTGAACTCCCAGCCTCTGTGATAAGGGTATGTGAACACCACCCTTTCAAAATACTGTAATTCATGGCAGAGAGGGGGAAGACTTTTCTCAGGTTATCTCAGAAAAACCAGCTTTACTTTATGAGGCCAATAGCCTGAATTCGATCTGTATCATTTCTGTCTGGCTCCGGTTCATGGGCCTTCTTTACTCACAGCTCCTACAGTCTCCTTTCTCATGTGTGTTGATTCCTCTTGGCTTCCTCATTGCTGCTCCAGCCTCTGCTTCAGTCTTGTAACATTTGAACTTAAGTGCCCAGAGCGGACTGCATGTTATCGTGATGTCTTCAGATTAAAGTTTCTAAGGAAGAATTCGAATAGTCAGCTCGTAGTTATGCACTAGACACAACTTCTGTGTTCACTGGTAACACTATGATTGGCTGCCTTTGGACCAGAGTTCCCCCTCAGCCCACTGACTGTGGGCAGAAGAGTGGGTTGGCTGGTACAAAGTGTACTTCTTCAGTGTTATTGTTAAGGTTGATTCAACATGAACTTTCTCCTGAAACCAGAAAGCATTGGCAGGGATTCCCAGCTCAGCCCCACGACTCCATCCTACTGGAAAGTATAGGGTAATAATTAACCACAAGGAGACTTGAATCCTATCTCAGTCACTTGCCATCTACGTGACCTTGGATAAATTACTTAATTTCTTAGACCTATTATGGAAACTGAGGATGATCAGAGTACTCACTCTCAGGATCACAGTGCGAGTATGTGATCCGTGCTCAGTATGTAGTAAGTACCCATAAAAACTTAGTACTCATCATTCAATGATCACTGGAAAATACTTGGTATGTAGTAAGTATCTGTAGAAAGTTAATGCTCATCATTAAGGTTCTGTCTGAGTTGGAGAAGTGGAGGTGGTTATACCACAGCATTAAGGATAGTCCCTGGGCCAGCTTACTCAAATGCCTCTTCTTCCTCTTGTCTGTGGCCTTGCCTTATCCAGGCAACCTTGTCCTCAGCCCCCATATTTTCTTATTTGGTCAAATCTGCATACAGGGTACCTGTAGTGCTTCCTTGATTATGGGTACTAGACTATTTAACCATTTTAAGTCTCCTTAGCCTTATCCTTCTTTTCCAGATCTTAACACTTCCATGTTTACCCCCACTATTTTGTTTGTTTGTTTGTTTGGTTTTCAAGACAGGGTTTCTCTGTATAGCTTTTGGAACCTGTCCGGGAACTCACTTGGTAGACTAGGCTGGCCTCGAACTCACAGAGATTCACCTGATTTGCCTCTCGAGTGTTGGGATTAAAGGCAAGACCACCACTGCCCTGTCCCCACTATTTTTCTGCATCCATTTCCTCTTCCTGTATTGGGTCTCTTCTGCCTCTCTTTCTCTTAGCTGGGGCACAGGATAAACTACCATGATGAGGAGAGCACAGTGTGCCACAGCTTAAAAAAGAGAGGTTGGGGGCTGGAGAGATGGCTCAGAGGTTAAGAGCACTGGCTGTTCTTCCAGAGGTCCTGAGTTTGGTTCCCAGCAACCACATGGTGGCTCACAACCATCTGTAATGAGATCTGGTGCCCTCTTCTGGCCTGCAGGCAAACATGCAGGCAGAACACTGTATACATAATAAATAAATTTTTTAAAAAGAGAGGAGTTTGTTCTCTTTACTTTCTTGAAATAGTTAAAAAAGCTACCCAAGGCTGGTGGCATCTGCTCCCATGGAAACAAAGACACAAAGCTGGTGGAGTCTGTCCCCACAGAAGCAGCTACCCAAGGTTGCTTTTGCCTGTCCCCATGGAAACAGAGACCCAAGGCTGGTGGCGTCTGTCCCCCAGAGGCATTCCATTCTCAGATTCAGCTTTCTTCTTTCATGATATTGCACTCTCTCCTGGGCCACCTTGTTAAAACCAGGTCCCCATATTGTAGCCCACCGGAAGGGTAGAGGTGAAGTGGAGAGGAAATAAACTCCTATGAAAATGTGTAATTTGGAAGTAAGGGTATTGGCCAAAACGCAGTTAGAAGGCTGTGCTTAAGGGCATCTGTGTGGGTATGTGCTCAGCCAACACCAAGACCCAGAAGAAAGTGAGACACAGCTGTAAAAGGAGCAGGTGGGCAGTGTAGTTTCAACCAACCCAAGGTCTAGGTGTGGTGTTCATAGGACATGGAATGGTTTCAGCATCACAGTGAAAGTGTCTCGACCTGAAATACCCCTCTGGGTCTTTTCTCTCTCTGAACAATGCTTCTTCAGCATCACCTTCTTAACTTCAAAGGCAGAGATGCATGGCCTCTTCAAGTGTTCCGTGACACCTGGAAGTCCTCAGCTGCTCATCTGCATCTTCCTTCATGGTCATGAGAAGGCCAATTGGTGTGTTAGCTTGCTCTACTGAGGTTTTTTTTGTTTTTGTTTTTTTTGTTTTTCAGAACAAGAGCTTCATCTTACTTGTAGATACAGTCTTAGCACCTAGCTAAAAAGGAATACTGAGAGATAGGATCTTGTTGCAGACAGATATCAAGACAAGATCTGCTGGTTCCTGACGGCAGACATGATAATGATGCCTGTGCTGTTTGTGGCGACCAGCCTGTACCAAGCCCTTTATAGCATAAATGATCTAATTCTCATGACAAATGTACAAGTAGATTTTCCTTTCATTTTTAATTAAAATATTTTTACATGATTTACTTATTTTGTATGGGAGTGTGGCCATGGAGCGAAGGCGGAGGGTGGAGGGCCACCAGCTGCTGTTGGTTCTCTCCTTTCACTGTGTGTTCTGGGGATTGAACTCAGGCCATGAAGCTTGGTGGCAAACACCTTTATCCATTGAGTCAACTTGCCAGCCTTCTCTCATATTTTCAAAATGAGAAGACTGAACCTTGGAGAACTCAAGAAAGATTCTCTAGGTCACATGGCACTGGGACTCAGGCAACTGCATTCAGAGTCAATTGATCACACTCACTTCATTAAGTGACCTCTCTTACTAAGCTGGCTAAACACTGAACACCTTCTAAAAAGCCACGGCCTGTGACAGGCTCCAAACCCAGCCTTCTGCTCTGAGTTCTGTGTCCCCAGTCTTCTTGCTAGTCTCAAAGCAAGTGGCCTCAGACACCTTAAAGAGGGTTGAGCAAGTCGACTGGCTTGACAAGGAAGACCACAGCCGGAGCGTGACAGCCGGAGCGTGACAGCCGGAGTGTGACAGCCGGAGCATGACAGCCGGAGGGTGACAGCCGGAGGAGCGTGACAGCCGGAGCGTGACAGCCGGAGCATGACAGCCGGAGCGTGACAGCCGGAGCGTGACAGCCGGAGGAGCGTGACAGCCGGAGCGTGACAGCCGGAGCGTGACAGCCGGGGTGTGACAGCCGGGGCGTGACAGCCGGGGCGTGACAGCCGGAGCGTGACAGCCGGAGGGTGACAGCCGGAGCGTGACAGCTGGAGTGTGACAGCCGGAGCGTGACAGCCGGAGGAGTGTGACAGCCGGAGTGTGACAGCCGGAGGAGTGTGACAGCCGGAGCGTGACAGCCGGAGGAGTGTGACAGCCGGAGCGTGACAGCCGGAGCGTGACAGCCGGAGGAGCGTGACAGCCGGAGTGTGACAGCCGGAGGAGTGTGACAGCCGGAGCGTGACAGCCGGAGGAGTGTGACAGCCGGAGCGTGACAGCCGGAGCGTGACAGCCGGAGTGTGACAGCCGGAGCGTGACAGCCGGAGCGTGACAGCCGGAGTGTGACAGCCGGAGGAGTGTGACAGCCGGAGTGTGACAGCCGGAGGAGTGTGACAGCCGGAGTGTGACAGCCGGAGTGTGACAGCCGGAGTGTGACAGCCGGAGCGTGACAGCCGGAGTGTGACAGCCAGAGTGTGACAGCCGGGGTGTGACAGCCGGAGTGTGACAGCCGGGGTGTGACAGCCGGAGCGTGACAGCAGGAGCGTGACAGCCGGAGGAGTGTGACAGCCGGAGCGTGACAGCCGGAGCGTGACAGCCAGAGGAGCGTGACAGCCAGAGCGTGACAGCTGGAGCGTGACAGCCAGAGGAGTGTGACAGCCGGAGCGTGACAGCCATCGGTGACAGCCGGAGCATGACAGCCGGAGTGTGACAGCCGGAGCGTGACAGCCGGAGGAGTGTGACAGCCGGAGCGTGACAGCCGGAGCGTGACAGCCGGAGCGTGACAGCCGGAGCGTGACAGCCGGAGCGTGACACCCATCGGTGACAGCCGGAGTGTGACAGCCGGAGTGTGACAGCCGGAGCGTGACAGCCGGAGTGTGACAGCCGGAGCGTGACAGCCGGAGCGTGACAGCCGGAGTGTGACAGCCGGAGCGTGACACCCATCGGTGACAGCCGGAGTGTGACAGCCGGAGCGTGACAGCCGGAGTGTGACAGCCGGAGTGTGACAGCCGGAGTGTGATAGCCGGAGTGTGACAGCCGGAGTGTGACAGCCAGAGCGTGACAGCTGGAGTGTGACAGCCGGTGGTGTGACAGCCGGAGTGTGACAGCCAGAGCGTGACAGCCGGAGTGTGACAGCCAGAGCGTGACAGCCGGAGCGTGACAGCTGGAGTGTGACAGCCGGAGGAGTGTGACAGCCGGAGGAGTGTGACAGCCAGAGAGTGACAGCCGGAGTGTGACAGCCGGAGTGTGACAGCCGGAGTATGACAGCCATCGGTGACAGCCGGAGCGTGACAGCCAGAGAGTGACAGCCGGAGCGTGACAGCCGGAGCGTGACAGCCGGAGTATGACAGCCGGAGTATGACAGCCGGAGCGTGACAGCCGGAGGAGTGTGACAGCCGGAGCGTGACAGCCGGAGCGTGACAGCCGGAGGAGTGTGACAGCCGGAGCGTGACAGCCGGAGGAGTGTGACAGCCGGAGCGTGACAGCCGGAGGAGTGTGACAGCCGGAGCGTGACAGCCGGAGGAGTGTGACAGCCGGAGCGTGACAGCCGGAGGAGTGTGACAGCCGGAGCGTGACAGCCGGAGGAGTGTGACAGCCGGAGCGTGACAGCCGGAGGAGCGTGACAGCCGGAGCGTGACAGCCGGAGCGTGACAGCCGGAGCGTGACAGCCGGAGGAGTGTGACAGCCGGAGCGTGACAGCCGGAGGAGTGTGACAGCCGGAGTATGACAGCCGGAGTGTGACAGCCGGAGCGTGACAGCCGGAGCGTGACAGCCGGAGTGTGACAGCCAGAGTGTGACAGCCAGGGTGTGACAGCCGGAGTGTGACAGCCGGGGTGTGACAGCCGGAGCGTGACAGCTGGAGCGTGACAGCCGGAGGAGTGTGACAGCCGGAGCGTGACAGCCGGAGCGTGACAGCCAGAGGAGCGTGACAGCCGGAGCGTGACAGCCGGAGCGTGACAGCCGGAGGAGTGTGACAGCCGGAGCGTGACAGCCATCGGTGACAGCCGGAGCGTGACAGCCGGAGTGTGACAGCCGGAGCGTGACAGCCGGAGTGTGACAGCCGGAGCGTGATAGCCGGAGCGTGACAGCCGGAGCGTGACAGCCGGAGCGTGACAGCCGGAGCGGGACAGCCGGAGCGTGACACCCATCGGTGACAGCCGGAGTGTGACAGCCGGAGGAGTGTGACAGCCGGAGCGTGACAGCCGGAGCGTGACAGCCGGAGGAGTGTGACAGCCGGAGCGTGACAGCCGGAGCGTGACAGCCGGAGGAGCGTGACAGCCGGAGTGTGACAGCCGGAGGAGTGTGACAGCCGGAGCGTGACAGCCGGAGGAGTGTGACAGCCGGAGCGTGACAGCCGGAGCGTGACAGCCGGAGTGTGACAGCCGGAGCGTGACAGCCGGAGCGTGATAGCCGGAGTGTGACAGCCGGAGGAGTGTGACAGCCGGAGCGTGACAGCCGGAGGAGTGTGACAGCCGGAGTGTGACAGCCGGAGTGTGACAGCCGGAGTGTGACAGCCGGAGCGTGACAGCCGGAGTGTGACAGCCAGAGTGTGACAGCCGGGGTGTGACAGCCGGAGTGTGACAGCCGGGGTGTGACAGCCGGAGCGTGACAGCAGGAGCGTGACAGCCGGAGGAGTGTGACAGCCGGAGCGTGACAGCCGGAGCGTGACAGCCAGAGGAGCGTGACAGCCAGAGCGTGACAGCTGGAGCGTGACAGCCAGAGGAGTGTGACAGCCGGAGCGTGACAGCCATCGGTGACAGCCGGAGCATGACAGCCGGAGTGTGACAGCCGGAGCGTGACAGCCGGAGGAGTGTGACAGCCGGAGCGTGACAGCCGGAGCGTGACAGCCGGAGCGTGACAGCCGGAGCGTGACAGCCGGAGCGTGACACCCATCGGTGACAGCCGGAGTGTGACAGCCGGAGTGTGACAGCCGGAGCGTGACAGCCGGAGTGTGACAGCCGGAGCGTGACAGCCGGAGCGTGACAGCCGGAGTGTGACAGCCGGAGCGTGACACCCATCGGTGACAGCCGGAGTGTGACAGCCGGAGCGTGACAGCCGGAGTGTGACAGCCGGAGTGTGACAGCCGGAGTGTGATAGCCGGAGTGTGACAGCCGGAGTGTGACAGCCAGAGCGTGACAGCTGGAGTGTGACAGCCGGTGTGTGACAGCCGGAGTGTGACAGCCAGAGCGTGACAGCCGGAGTGTGACAGCCAGAGCGTGACAGCCGGAGCGTGACAGCTGGAGTGTGACAGCCGGAGGAGTGTGACAGCCGGAGGAGTGTGACAGCCAGAGAGTGACAGCCGGAGTGTGACAGCCGGAGTGTGGACAGCCGGAGTATGACAGCCATCGGTGACAGCCGGAGCGTGACAGCCAGAGAGTGACAGCCGGAGCGTGACAGCCGGAGCGTGACAGCCGGAGTATGACAGCCGGAGTATGACAGCCGGAGCGTGACAGCCGGAGGAGTGTGACAGCCGGAGCGTGACAGCCGGAGCGTGACAGCCGGAGGAGTGTGACAGCCGGAGCGTGACAGCCGGAGGAGTGTGACAGCCGGAGCGTGACAGCCGGAGGAGTGTGACAGCCGGAGCGTGACAGCCGGAGGAGTGTGACAGCCGGAGCGTGACAGCCGGAGGAGTGTGACAGCCGGAGCGTGACAGCCGGAGGAGTGTGACAGCCGGAGCGTGACAGCCGGAGGAGCGTGACAGCCGGAGCGTGACAGCCGGAGCGTGACAGCCGGAGCGTGACAGCCGGAGGAGTGTGACAGCCGGAGCGTGACAGCCGGAGGAGTGTGACAGCCGGAGTATGACAGCCGGAGTGTGACAGCCGGAGCGTGACAGCCGGAGCGTGACAGCCGGAGTGTGACAGCCAGAGTGTGACAGCCAGGGTGTGACAGCCGGAGTGTGACAGCCGGGGTGTGACAGCCGGAGCGTGACAGCTGGAGCGTGACAGCCGGAGGAGTGTGACAGCCGGAGCGTGACAGCCGGAGCGTGACAGCCAGAGGAGCGTGACAGCCGGAGCGTGACAGCCGGAGCGTGACAGCCGGAGGAGTGTGACAGCCGGAGCGTGACAGCCATCGGTGACAGCCGGAGCGTGACAGCCGGAGTGTGACAGCCGGAGCGTGACAGCCGGAGGAGTGTGACAGCCGGAGCGTGATAGCCGGAGCGTGACAGCCGGAGCGTGACAGCCGGAGCGTGACAGCCGGAGCGTGACAGCCGGAGCGTGACACCCATCGGTGACAGCCGGAGTGTGACAGCCGGAGTGTGACAGCCGGAGCGTGACAGCCGGAGCGTGACAGCCGGAGTGTGACAGCCGGAGCGTGACACCCATCGGTGACAGCCGGAGTGTGACAGCCGGAGTGTGACAGCCGGAGCGTGATAGCCGGAGTGTGACAGCCGGAGTGTGACAGCCGGAGTGTGACAGCCAGAGCGTGACAGCCGGAGTGTGACAGCCGGAGTGTGACAGCCGGAGTGTGACAGCCAGAGCGTGACAGCCGGAGTGTGACAGCCGGAGTGTGACAGCCAGAGCGTGACAGCCGGAGTGTGACAGCCGGAGTGTGACAGCCGGAGCGTGACAGCCGGAGCGTGACAGCCGGAGGAGTGTGACAGCTGGAGCGTGACAGCCGGAGTGTGACAGCCGGAGTGTGACAGCCGGAGCGTGACAGCCGGAGCGTGACAGCCGGAGTGTGACAGCCGGAGTGTGACAGCCGGAGCGTGACAGCCGGAGTGTGACAGCCGGAGTGTGACAGCCGGAGCGTGACAGCCGGAGGAGTGTGATAGCCGGAGTGTGACAGCCGGAGTGTGACAGCCGGAGTGTGACAGCCGGAGTGTGACAGCCATTGGTGACAGCCGGAGCGTGACAGCCGGAGTGTGACAGCCGGAGCGTGACAGCCGGAGCGTGACAGCCATCGGTGACAGCAAGCCAAGTCCTACAGTTGGATGCAACCCATTCCTTCCTTGTTAGGTTGGAAATGCTATCGTTAAAGAGCTGTTACTATCCTTTAGGAGGGATTTCATAGTCAGGAATAAACTCATTTTAATTAACTTTTTACGATACATTAACATTGTTCGTGGATTTGCATTGCTAACCCTGCAAGCCTTTCTAATCCCTAACTCAAAAAGCATAACTTTTCCCTTTTTTTTCCCTTTTATTGGATCCCCAAATCAGAAGCATGTTGCCCTGGCACTGGGCTTGCTCAATGCTTTCTGTGATGATGACATTCTTCTCTTCTTTCTCCTTCACAGCTGCCTGCCGGCCACAGTAGCTGGACCTGCCTGCTTTCTTGGACCCTAGAAAGAAAGGCTTGGCTCTTTCATTTCCTCTCAGCCATCCCATTTCTCCCAGCACATGTCAAGATTTACAGCTTCTTTGTCCTCTTTCCCCCTCTCCCAAACACTAATAAAATAGTCCTTAAGCTTACCTCTGAGTCGGTTTATAAATTCTTTTATCAATGAGACCAAGAACCTGTCAAAGGGAATTCTAGTCCTCCAGCAACTCTATCTTTACACAAGCCTTTTAAAATAACATAAATAAGTTGGGCCTGGTGTCATTGGCTGCTAATTCCAGCCCTTGGGAGGCGATGGAAAGTTCAAAGTCATACTTACCAAAATAGTGAGTTCGAGGATAAATTAGGGTATATAATACACTGTCTCAAAAAAACCAAAACCAAATAATAAACAAAAGCCAAAATTGTTAGAGTCTGTGTGTCACCAACCATTAACAATGTTACTTGAATGTTAGCTGGAAAGGGGAAACATTGTCTACATTAATGTTACATCTGAGTGTCTTTCCAGTTGTACATTTCCACAATTTTTTTCAATATTCATAGGGCAACTTAACATCACAATAACAGGAAGCTAAAAAACCCCACCCATTTCTTTTAACATGCAGAGCATATTTATATTCTTTATATATATTATATTCTTCCAATATAACTTGTAATAGGTAAATAATATATTGGGTGAATGTTTGCAAAATGTCTGTCCCCTTAAAATCACACTAAGATAAATGTCTTGGTTACTCGGATTCCTTAGTTTTGTGCTCAGTGAGAAACATGTTTGTAAATGGGAACTGCTACTTTGTTTTGTTTTTTGTGTTTTGTTTTTGAGACAGGGTTTCTCTGTGAATCCCTGGCTGTCCTGGAACTCACTCTGTAGACCAGGTTGGCCTCAAATTGCCTCTGCCTCCCAAATGCTGGGATTAAAGGCATCGGCTACCACTGCCTAGTGGGAACTGCTACTTTAAATGCTACTTTTAATACTTTGTGTTAAGACACAAACAATCTTAGCAAATCTAGGCATGGTGCCACATACCCATATTCTCGGAACCCAAGAGGCTAAAGCAGGTAGTTCTCCAGGAATCTGAGGCATTCCTGGGCTACATATTTAATTCAATGCCAGGCTGACCAATATAGAGAGTCCCTGCCATAAAAAAATCTTCCCACCAGAGTTTTAAAGGCCTGTGAAATTTGACTAGTAGCCTGATAGCCCATGGTTAACACCAATGCTATGGAATCTAATCTCTTCTTTGAGTTTGAAATTTTGATCTAGGCTAGAAATGCCATTGAATCAAATGAGAACCATAAATAAAATACTTCATGTTTGTATTCCTTTAATAGCATAGAATTTCTGTTAGTAATGAAATATCTGCATGTATAGTTTTGTAAACAAACAAATTTCATTAAACGGGCATTTCGATAATAGTTTGTTTACAGTGAGTGTTCTAATTTGTGAGTTAATGAAGCATGTATTAACACTATGATTCTGGTGGTTTGAATGTGAAATGTCCCTCCCAGGCTCAGACATTTGAACACTTGTTCTCCAGTAGGTGGCGCTGTTTGGGGCGGTGGTGCAGCCTTGAAGGAAGAAGTATGTCACTCTTTCTGCTTCCTACTACATTTGCAATTGAGAACTTTCTGCTTCCTTCTCCTGATACCATGTCTGCCATTTGCTGCCGGCCCTCCCCACCATGATAGACTTATCCCTCTGGAGTCATAAGCCCCAAAGTTGCCTTGGTCATAGTATTTTACCACAGGGACAGAAAAGTAGCTAATACAGACGTGGGCACCAGAGAGTGGGCTGTTTTTGTGAAGAACCTGGCCATGTTGGTTTTTGGAAGACTGTGGAAGTTTTGGAACTTTGGACTAGAAAAGCAGCTGACTGCTGTAAGGAGCTCTTAAAATGCCACCTGAGTAGGAGCCTGAATGACAGCTGTGCTGAGAGCAATGGGAATGACAGAGGCCAATGCTAACAGCAGGTGGAGCCCATTCTTACGTTATTTTGACAAAGAATCTGGCTGCCTTCTGCCCACAGCCTGAGAACTTACCTAAGGTTGGATTAAAAAGTAGGGGACAAGTTTCTTTGGCAATGGAAATTTCAATACTGAATAATGTTGACTCCATGGCATGGTTATTATTGATAACACTTATGCAGATCTAAAATGAGAAAAATCACATGGGGCAGAGATAAATACAAAATGTACAATTTGGAGAAAAAGAGGAACACTAGGAACCTTAATATTACAGTCAAGGTGTGCACTTGAGGAGAGCTGTACTTGTCAAAGAGATTGTGCCTCTAAGGTGGGGCCTCAGGCTCCAAACTGGAGAAAAGGGAAGGATGGCTCGGGGTAAGGCTCCACACAGCTAAATTTCTAACTTAAAGTTGAAGAGCCTAAGGCATTTTCTGTTCCTGGAAAGCAACGGATTACAAAGCACTGCTGCTGTGTGATTCAAGGGGCTAAGATCCATCCCCAGTGGGCAGCTGATCTTGGCAGTGTCATCTACATGGTTTTGCAGTGGTTCTCAACCTGGGGGTCATGATCCTGAACAACCCTTTCACAGGGGTCACCTAAGACCATCTGCATATCAGAGATTTACCTTATGGTTCATAGCGGTAACAAAATTACAGTTATGCAGTAGCAACAAAAATAATTCTATGGTTGAGAGTCACCACAACATGAGAAACTATATTAAAGGGTCACAGCATCGGGAAGGGTGAGAACCACTGGGTTGGAGGCATGCAGGATGCAAGAGAGAAGTGCCATGGCTGCTTCTTTCTCAGTTTCAGAGAGCCACTGAGGTCAAGCAGCACCTAGCAGGAGAGCCTCTGCAAGAAGACCCAGAGAAGGCCAGAGGCTGTGAGAGGTATTGCATGATGCTGTGAAAGTAAAGCCTTGCTTTAGGTGGAGTGTCCATGATGCTGGAGATGCTGGAGCCATGAAACATCTGGCAAGGAGAGCTGCACACACAGAGGGGAAGCAGCCGAGGAAGAGATCTATGTTACAGACAGCAAAGCTGAGAAAATAAATCCATCTAAGCCCTTTGAAACAAGCCATGGAACCACAGGATTTGATATTTGCCTGTCTTTATTCTGGTCTTGATTTTAGCCAATATGTCCTCACTGTTTCCCCATTCCTTCCTTTTGCAATGGTAATGTATATTCTGAGCCATTTTATGTTGGAAGTATGTAATTTGCCTGTTGATTTTTCACGGGGTTAACATTAAGAGATTGCCATGAGTCTCAGAGCAGATTTTGGACTTTTACATGATACTGTGACTATGGAAACCTCTGAAGTTGGACTAACTACAGTTTACTTATGGGAGCCAGGGAGTGGAGTGCAGTGGTATGAATGGACAATGCCCCCTCTAGGCTTGGGTGCTGGAAAACTTGGTCCCCAGTTGGCGGTGCTGTTTGGGGAGGTTTAGGAGGTGAGGCCTTAATGAAGGAATTAAGTCACTGGGGTGGACTTTGAGAGTGTAAGGTCTCCCTCACTTCAGTGTGTTCCCGGCTTCGTGTTTGTGGTTAAAGATGTGAGTGCTTATCTTCTAGCTCCTGCCATCATGACTGCTGCCATGCTGCCCCTCCATTAAGGACTCTCATCCATCTGGATCCATAGCCAAGAGGAAGCACTTCCATAAGTTACTTTGGTCATGGTGTGCTATTCCAGTAACAGAAAGGTAAGCAATACAATGACTGGAGAAGATACCTGCTGAGGAGGAGGGAAATGCAAAACTGCCACAGCAGCTTTTGTTTGTTTTCAGTTTCAACCCAATATTTAATTTATTTGTGTATACATGTGTCTGTGCAGTGTGTGTGTGTGTGTGTGTGTGTGTGTGTGTGTGTGTGTGTGTACATGCATGTGCAGGTGTACTTACCCATATAGCTATGTATAGAGGCCATAGGTTGACATTAGGATGTCTTTCCTCAAATTTTCTCTTAGTTTTTTGAGATAAGGTCTTTTCCTGATCCCTTACTAAATCTGAAGCTTGTTGTTTGAGCTGTTCTGGTTGGTCACTGAGTCCTCGAGGTCCCTCAGTGCTGGAGTTACAGATATACCCTGCAGTAAGTGGCTTTTATGTGGGTTCTGGGGGTCTGAAGGCAAACCTTCATGCTCTGCAATAAGCACTTGATCCCCTGAGCCAGCACCCCAATATTTTTAGTGAACATTTGAAGGAAGTCTCAAGTAGCCTGATGATTAATGACACAAAGCTTAAAAAGAATAAACTAATGAGAAATCAGAATCCAGAGTCTACATGGTCACAGTAAGTTAGATTATCAAGCAGAAGATCAACATGGTGTTATTGGATCTGGTTCAACTATTACTTTTTGTCAGATAAGAATCAACATGAAACAACCAAAGATACTATTTGAGCATAAGAAGAAATTCCTTTGAAAAAGACAAACTGACATTTACTGACCAGGAAAGCAATACAAATCAGTTGTGATCTTTATACAGCCACTAAACAAACAAACAAACAAACAAGTAAATAAATGAATGGATGAACGAATGAATGAATGAATAAATTCAATATGTGGTTAGGTTACCTTAGAGGGACAATGTGGCTGCTATAATGTGGATTTTGCTGCATCAGAATGCATTTAGAAACTTTTTTTTAAAAAGATTTATTTATTCATTATGTATACAGTGTTCTGTCTGCACATATCCCCACAGGCCAGAAGAGGGCGCCAGATCTCATTACAGATGGTTGTGAGCCACTATGTGGTTGCTGGGACCTTTGGAAGAGCAAACAGTGCTCTTAAGCTCTGAGCCATCTCTCCAGCCCTTAGAAACTTTCATAACAGTCTAGAGATTACATTTTCTAAGGGACATTGATGAACTGAAGCATTTATAGGGGAGTGAGTACTGAGTGCTTCCAGACCAATCATGCTTGAGGGATGCTTGATGGAACCAGGGTTGTTCTACTAAAACAGGAAATGTGGAGAAGGAAGCTTGTAAACATGTTCTCAAATACTAAGATCAGTTTCAAACTCAAGGATGACTTAGGAAGAGGGCACACCACAGCTCCTTCCCAGTCATGCCTACATTTTACTTTAGTTTATGCTAGAGATGGAAGTTACAACTTTATCAGATGCATCTTGTTATACTCTGCTTCCCATTGTCATGATAACTGCCACAATTGTTGTGTCTTAAAAAATGGCATGGCAGCCTTGGTGAGTGGAGCAAAGGGGCATGGCAGAAGGTCACTCACACCATGCAGGTAGCACCCGCATGGAAAGTTTTATTGTTAAAGGGGGAAGGGAGAACGGAAGAGAGGAAAAGAGAGAGAGAGAGAGAGAGAGAGAGAGAGAGAGAGAGAGAGAGAGAGAGAGAGAGAAGAAGAAGAAGGAGAAGGAGGAGGAGGAGGAGGAGGAGGAGGAGGTGTGCATGCCCTCATGGCAAGAGAGAAGAAGGAAGAAAGAGAGAAGGGGAGGGGTTTTCTCATAAAGAGGACTTTATATAAGATGATGTCAGGATGCTGGGCAGGTCCCCAAGGGGCAATTCTGAATGCTAACATTCCTCCTTTTTGATTATTATAAACGGGTTAGTTATGGATAGCAAGTGGGGGAGATGAGGGCACCGAATCCTCAAGAGTGTTTCCTGCTGATTTTGGGAGAAGTGGGGAGGGAGAAGTTAGGAGTTGAGGTCATGCTCCGTGGGAGGTGTGAGCGAAGAAGCATTCAGTTAGCTGTCGTTGTGGAGACCTCAGATATCTGTTCTTTGAGGGATCTGAGAAGGTAGGTTGCTAGGAAAAATAGATGGTTATCATCAGCCTCATGAATAGGGCTAGCCATGGGAAGAGTGATAACTGCCAGAAAGAATGGAACGGAGAAGTGCCCTGGTTGTACAGAAGAGGCAAGGGTGAATGAGTGAGACATAAGAGCAAATATGTTCTTCATTGGGACATCTTGGAAAACCAGGCTCCAGTTGCTGGATAGGTGCCCATTTGAGCCTGGAGAGGTGGTACCAGCAGTGAAGTCCCAGGAGCTTGGGAAATGGCACACCAAATTGAGGGATGTTGTGTTCCAGGAGTACAGGAGTCAATATTTGCTGTTTCTCTGGAACTGGGAAATGCCTCTATCCATCTTGAAAGAAGTGTCAATGAATTAGGAGACAATGGAGTTTTATGAATGGGCATGTGGGTGAAATTGGCCTGCCAGTATTCACCTGGTTGGTGTCCTTGGTTGGTGCAATGGCTGGTGGTGTTTCTGGAAGGCCCCTTAGGGTTTGGCCTTGGCATGAGTTCTGGCAGGAGGGGTGGACCTGTGCAGGAACCCACAAGTGTCTGTGAAACAATTAGAACAGATTTTACATCTTGGTGTCATATAGCAAAAGCTATGGCTTTGGGTTAAAAGGTATGAATGTTTTCTAGGGCCTGGTTTTAACCCAATGAAACACATATTTAAATCTATAACCAGAGGAAATCCATTGAATGGAAGTGACTGAGTGAGAGAAGGAGGAGGAAGGAGGGTTCCACATCCTCTCCAGTGCTCACCTGTCTCTAAAAGCTGGGACTAGTAAAGTCCACAGAAATCTAAGGACTCCCAAGACTGTTTGTAGTCAGTGCTCTGTCAAAACTGCACTTATCAATGTTAGAATTTTGAACCTCAAAGTTACATCTGAAACCAGTTTATCCTGTATGATGGAGTATGTGAATGAGGCACACCTGTCTGTACTTTTTTTTTGGGGGGGGGGTTCAAGCTGTCTGTACTTTTAACAGGAAACTTATACCTAATAATGAGCTACCAAGATGTTTGTAGCCTTGGGGTTGGGGGGAGAGCTGTAAAACTGGCAAACACCATCAGATCTGAGAAGGAGGAGTAAGTGAACAGAAGTGAGACAGTTTTCCAGCTACTTAGGCAGTCCCAGGTTTCTCTTAAATGGGAAGGAGGGGGTCCCATCCACCCCTGTGACAGGAAGTGGCGAGGGAACTGTTAGAGTGGGTAGCTCCCAAGTCCAGTAGAAAGTCAATGGACTTTCCTGCTACCCACAGCGTCACCCCAGCTTTGGAAAGGGGAATGTGGGCAACCTAGTCTAGGCTTTGCCAGTCCTCTGCCAGGCTTAGGAGTCCAAAGGCTGGGAGAGTCAGATGCCAGCACTGGTAAGGCTGGACCTCCATGGCACAGCATGGAGGACAAGCCCACACAGAGCGTTCCAATCTCCAGTGTCCAGGCTGTCAGCAAACAGGGCTTGGCCTCATGGGCAGCTGAGGGTCAGGGCAATACTGTGACAGTGGCCCCAGGCTGCATTTGACACAGGCTCCTGGTGGAGTTGACTTGGGATGAGCTTTGGCAGAATGAAGCCTCACAGTTGACTTCCCTTGTCCCCCATGGGGGGCCCTGGTGGCCTCAGGGCGGTTGCCAAGATGTGGGCTTGAAGCACAGCCTTCTGTTTCAGCTGGGCCTGCTGGGAAAACTCACTTGCCTCTTTTCAGGTGTGAAAAAAGCCATTTTCACTAATTCCTATACAGGGGTTGGGGACCCTCCTCAGCCCCCTTAGAGCTTACAAACATGTAAGTAAAAGTGAGAAGGTTAGGCATAAATTCGTCTTTATTAGCCTGAATAGACCTTAGATAAGTAGAGACATTCTCTAGGCCATTGGTTCTCAAATTTCCCAATGCTTTGAAAAGCTTTTAATATAGTTTTCCATGTTGTGGTGACCCCATTACAAATTTTCCCATTGCTATTTCATAACTGTGGTTTTGTCATTATTGTCAATCTCAATGCAAACATCAGACATGCAGGTTGTCCTAGGCCACCCCTGTAAAAACATCTGACATGCAGGTGGTCCTAGGCCACCCCTGTAAAAACATCTGACATGCAGGTGGTCCTAGGCCACCCCTGTAAAAACATCTGACATGCAGGTGGTCCTAGGCCACCCCTGTAAAAACATCTGACATGCAGGTGGTCCTAGGCCACCCCTGTAAAAACATCTGACATGCAGGTGGTCCTAGGCCACCCCTGAAAAACATCTGACATGCAGGTGGTCCTAGGCCACCCCTGTAAAAACATCAGACACGCAGGTGGTCCTAGGCCACCCCTGTAAAAACATCTGACATGCAGGTGGTCCTAGGCCACCCCTGTAAAAACATCTGACATGCAGGTGGTCCTAGGCCACCCCTGTAAAAAGGTTCAAAAGAAACAAAATCATTAAGGGGCTGGCTAAGGCAGACACCAGGGTGGTTTCCTTGTTGCTGCTGCCTTTCTTTATCATGGATCCACTTTTTCAGTAGGGCCATGGAGTTTCTAATGACCCCTGAGTGGTTAACATACAAACAGCATTGCTCTCCTAAGGCCTTACATAGTCCCTCTTGTTGAAGGAATGATAATCAGGGGGACCAATTGAACAAATTTTAGGTCAAGGCCCCTTCAATTCTGGAGAACTACTTCAGCTAGAGAGGAGAGCAATTCCTCTAAATGTGTAACAGAGTTTTCTAGGGCAGTGATATCTGCATCTACTGCCATTTTTAAGGCTCTGTAGTATAGATCTTTGATCTTTGAGTACAGCCAGATTATAATCTTGGATGATTTATATAGAAATAATAATTTCTTAAGGCCATATAATACCTGCTTGGTTCTGCATAAGGAAGGTCAAATGTCTTATCTTATTGCAGGACCATTTTAGTTAGTAAATCTATCGATTGACAGCTCTGAGCCCAGTTTGCCAATATGTCAATGGGCATTATAGTTAGTCATTTTGTCTCCTATGCCAGGGAGTTTCCTCTTGACTCAGTATTTCAACTTATTTTGGGCAGGGAGTACAAGACAATGTATTCTCTTCTGTAACTGCTTCAAGATGACACTGGGCATTGTTATCAGGGCCCAAAATGGCTGAAAGGCTAGTCAAAGACCAGGCAATGGGTCATTTGTCAGAAGCATGTGGTTATCTGACCCAGCTGTAGAGACAGCTTGTTTGTAGGACATGACATGAAAAATCCATCCCAATCCAAAATGTCTTAGAGACCTATTGTTATTGCCTTCTTATTAAGCCCACTCCACATGGTAATCTTACTCGAGATGGTAGTGAAATCATAGACATCCATCTTTTCTAACCCCAGAACAAATGGCAACCAGCCATGCAGCTGATTAAAAATGGTGGCAATCCAAAATGGAATCATGCCATATGTTTTTTTAAATTTACCCATGTATAGATTTTAAATTATCAATTCCCAATGTTGCTGTGGATATCGCTCTGTGTAAATAAAGTTCTGATTGGCCAGTGGCCAGGCAGGAAGTATAGGCGGGACAACAGAGAAGAGAATGCTGGGAGGTGAAAGACTGGAGAGAGACACCGCCAGCAGCTGCCATGAAAAGCAACATGTAAAGACACTGGTAAGCCACAAGCCATGTGGCAAAGTATAGACTAACAGAAATGGGTTAATTTAAGATAGAAAAGGTAGATAACAAGCAGCCTGCCACGGCCATACAGTTTGTAAGCAATATAAGTTTTTGTGTGCTTTCTTGGTTGGGTCTGAGCGACTGTGGGACTGGTGGGTGAGAGAGATTTGTCCTGACTGGGCCAGGCAGGAAAACTCCAACTGCACAATGTTGGTAGTTTTAACTTTTTATCTAGTTTTATTTTTAACAGATAAGCATAGTTTACAAAATAAATTTATAAATCTCAAGGTTCAGAATGTTCATATAAACCAAGTCCAATTTTTGGCTGTTCTGCTTTGTTTCCTTCCCCCTGTCACCATGTCAGGGGCTTAGACTGACAGAGTATAACGTAGAGGAAACTTTTAAATAAGCGTGCCTGGCTCCAATGAAGGAAGAGCCATAATCCAACCCTTTCTAATAAAGAAGAACAACTTCTATTTGCAACAAACTTTAATGAACACACCTGAAAACAGAGACAAAACTTTTCAACAAAACAAGCATACACAACTTTCTTGAGAAATAGACAAACTTTTCAACAAGACAAAACTTTTCATCCAGAATCAGAACCAGATGGGCAGGTGAGTTGCCATAGCTCAGCATGCTGTCCCAGCACATTTAAAGAGAGAGCAGACAGGCATAAGCAGGCCTTCGGAGGAAAGAAAAAGAAAGAAAGTGGAGAATTCTTCCTCGGTTCCCTGACTGACTGCCCAAAGAAATACTGAGGCCAGTCTCACATCCAGGCTGATGGTCAGAAGCGGGTAACTCCACCAGAGACCCAAGAGCTGGTATCGAATGGAAGGCAAAGCCACCGGTGAACCAGAAAGCTGATGTGTTGGAGGCGGAAGAGAGCAGACCTGCTCAAGTGGAGTGGGCGAGTGCGGTCCCCATGTGAAGTGGATACCTTTGATGTCCCCTGTCAGGGTAGGCCACTAAACAAACACGCCACATGCAACAGAGTTAGTGCAAGAGGTTTGAGAGCAAAAGAATGAAAGACTATATGAAGAATGGGGATTTGAGAGAGGCAGGCCCGACCTCAACAAGGATGGCCATAAAGCCAAATGACCTGTCTGTCTTTGACCTTAGTCAAGATGGAGCCTGCCCACGTGGTCACATGGTTTTTGTCTCCTCCCCTCCCCCCAAAACAGAGAGAACACATAAACTCAAGCATTCAAAAATCAGTCAGAAACAGTCATGTGGCCACCTCAGTTTTCATGCACACATAGGAAATAGACCTTTTAAAGAGAAAGACAGACAAAGCTTTCCCAGGAAATTTCCCGCTTCATACACAGGGTGGTGGTGGCAGCCACAGGGGGAGCAGATAGAGACAGAATAGAAAGAAGAATACGACATTCTGAGTGAAAGCACCAGATGCCAGCATAGAAGCAGGGAGCACGGGTCTGTCTCCCAGGCTGTTGGGAGAGGAGCGAGCTGGACAGACAAACAGAATAGGAAAAGGGGAAGAGACAGGAGTGCACAGCTCACGAACCCTTGGATCTACTGGATCACTGGCAGAAGGTGCAAAGATAAGAGGTATGAGACCAAGTCTGACAGTGAAGGCAGATGAGTTTAGCAGGATTTAAAAAGGGTCTAAGTGTAGAGGTTTGGTGGTAGGCTTATTTCCCATGAGCGAGGCAGAAGGGTGCAAATTGCTGAGTGACTCATCAAACCCAGATTGGGGGGGGGGCGCTGAAGGATGCTGAGGTCTGAGAGAAGAGACAGCACAGGCTGCTGCAATGTTTTGTCAAACAGAGAGCAGGGGCCAAAGGGCTGAGCCTAGGGGACAGAAATTCCCAGAGATGAAACAAGGTCTCACCGATTATGCCGGTGTTGGATGAAGTGAGTGTTGAAGGTTCCAGGGATCCTAGCACGTCTCAGACTACCAGCAGGCAGGAGAAAGCACCAGGAGCGCCTCTGCTGAGCACAGCATCAATTGTATTTTAAAAATGGCACAGTGGCCTTGGCAGGTGGAGCTAAGGTGGTCACAGCAGAAAGTCACTCACACCATGCAGGCGACACTCATGTAGAAAAGCTTATTATTAAAGGGGGAAGGGAAGAGAGGGAAAGGAGAGAGAGAGAGAGAAAGAGAGGGAAAGAGAGAGTGGAGGTGTGTGCACCCTCAAGAGAGCGGAAGGAAAGAGGGAGAAGGGGGAGGGGCTTTCTCTTAAAGAGGTCTTCACATAAGTTGTCAGGATGCTGGGCGGATCCCAACCGGTGGGTCTGAATGCTAACAACAACCAAAAGCATCTTGGGGAGGAGTTTTATCTGGCTTACATTTCCAGGTAGCAGTTCACCACTGAGGGAACACAGGACACTATGTCAAGGCAGGAACTGAAGGCAAGCCCGGGAAGGAACACTCCTGACTAGCTTGCTTCTTCTAGCTTACTCAGCTGCTTTTCTTAAACAACAGGACACCTGCCCAGGAGTGGCACTACCCACAGTGGGATGGGCATCCCACACCAACCATCAATCAAGAAGAAGTTTCATAGTGATGCCCACAGGCAAACCTAATGGATGCAGTCCTTCAATTCAGGTGACTCGAATTTATATCAAGCTAACTAGTATGCATATAAACATTCAGTCACTTTTAGTGCTGTTTTGCTGGATATCCTTTATATTCTCCTAGCTGCCTTCTGTGAAAAATAGTAGTTTTCCTAGTAATTCCTTCCACTTCACATCTTTATAATTGATTAAATTATTAAATGAGGTTCATCTTCCCTGGATGCAAAATTAAGGACTAAATGGTCTCTTCAATGACTCTATGTCCAAGGAACCCAGGAACCCATCTTCTTGTCATCCCACTGTCCACAATGGCCTTCTACCCCTTGACTTTATTAATCTGTCAGAGTCCACACGTGCTCAAAGCATGGACTGAATGTTAACCAATCTTATCCTTCTTCCCTATGCTCATGAAGTTCTAAGCTCTCAATTGCAACCAGGTTTTGGACATCACACAGTGGCCTGACCCAACTGAAGGACGCTAACTAGAAACTGGTGCTTTGTGTCGTGTGTGGCAGTGGTGTGTGTATCATCAGAAGCAAAGCAGAGATTCTATGGGTAGCAGAGGGACTGGACAACAATCTGAGGAGCCATCCCTGCCTTCTGACACTGCATTAGAATATTCAACCCTTTAATCATTGAAAGCTCCCTCCTGGAAAAGGTCAGAAAGATGTTCAAAGAATGTTAGAGTTGAAGTAATTAGAACCAGATATAATGGTGGATGGATGTAAATACCACAAAGTAAACCATTAACTTTATATATTAACTTAAAAAATTAGTAAGAAAAAGAATGTAAATTTTGCAAAGCTTTGAATAGTTCTTGTGAATTGGGAATAGTTCTTAAGAGACAGAAGGATGACCTAGCTGACCCCCAGTGTTTTCCCTAGTCTGAGAGATGTGCCTTGAAAACAGCTGTGGGTCTCACATGAAATCACAGGAGATGGGAGTTAAACATGAGGCAACATGACTTGTTTTGCTATTCTCAGCCCCCTGGGTTTTCAAGGCTCATGGCCAAATTTTGAAGACTGAGAAATGAAGGGGAATGTCTGCAGCTCAGTTTATTCACATTGACTCTTAATCAGTTTCTACCATCTATATTGTGAAAACATTCTCTAGACTAAACTCTGTGCTGAGAGAGTAGCCAGAGTTCACTGTTCTCCTCATTGCTCCATCTAAGGGTTTAGGTCATCAAAGAGCATTGGGCCAAGCTGAGGGCTAGCCTCTGATGGTCAAGCCTCTTCACTGGTGCTCCACCTTGAACGTACCACCCTGCAGGTGATGTTTCACCAGACCTGGTGACCTTGGAAGCTGATCCTGTGGTACCTCTTCAAAGGCCTATGAAGAGTTCGTTGGCGGATTTCCTCTGGGAACTGAAGACATGAGTGATCAACTCATTGCTTCAAGATTGTGGTTTTAGGACACAGGGTCAAAGTTGTGGAGTCTGGGGATCTGGGTAGTGTTGTGAGACCTGAGCTCTACCCCCATTCTCTTGGCATTGCCTCAGATTATCTGCTGCCAGTGGTCACGTGGTAGGCCTTATGGAGGAATCTCCCAGCCTTTCTTTGTTGGGGGGCTTAGAATGTCTATCAGTTCTGGGATCCTTGGGCTCAGGGAGTCTGGAGCTGGAGGCCAGTTGCATCCTAGATTCTGAAGAGCTGTTACAAAGTGTTCCTGGGCTGTGTCTTCATTTTGGAGGGCTTTCTGATAACTTTCAGTCCTAAAACAGGCTGTTCATTGTGGGGAACTTGGCAGGACAGGCTGTAAATATTTGCCTGTATTACATTGCTAGAGGCCTGGTTCTTCCATCCAGGGTTGAGGCTTTGGAGGAGGACTCTTAGGACAACACAAACAATAAAAATACTAATGAAATGAGGAAAATGTCTGTAGTGTGCTTTCCCAGGGTTCTGGTGTATACTAGCTGCTCTCCATATTTATGTTATGAAATTCTTTGCAAAGATACAATTGTAGGCTATACTGCAATGTGTTATTATTTACTTCATTTTTCTAACACACAAATATTGGTGAAATTATTAAGGCCACTCCACGTAGTTAAAAGGGAGGTTTATTTTGTGGGGTAACTTACAAATGAAAGGGTAAGTTGCAGGGTCTGGCAAAGGTATAGCGCAGTCCGGCAGTGTTCTCTGGAGAACTCTCCTCGGTCTACCTCCAGCGTCCAGGGTCCTGGAATCAAGAGAGAGACCTCCTCCCGATCCTTGGTCTTCTGCTTCCTCCTCTGCCCTGCCTTGTGGGCATGACCATTACTGAAGCCTCAATGGGGGTTGGAACTTCCAGGCCAATGCTGGGATGGCTATCCACTACATCTCCCCCTTTTGTCTAAATAAGAAAGTTCTAACCTAATATAAGACTATATACAAAGAGATGGTTATCAAATGTTGTCCAGGAGTAATGAGGGATAATGACCTAGATAAGTTGGAATTACAGTAAGTGCAAACAATATCAAGCAAAAAACACATAGTAAAATCCAGGGAAGTTTAGGGTATGGGTAGGTGGCATGTTACAAAGATCATTCCAAAAGGTGTCCTATCCTAAAGAACCTGAGTCTAATACTTAATATATTCTATCTAAGATATTATATATGTATATATACTAAGTTGTAACTATAACTGCTAATCTCCAACCTCATCAAAGATCTGAGAAGGAATATAATAATACCTGAGAAATGGAAGAAGGACGCAAGCAACTTTTGGGAGTCTTGCAAGAGTAGACAGAGACAGCTAGCAGCCTGGACAGTCACCTAATGTTTTTCAGCATCGTTGGTGCATTCAAATTGGCTACAGGCCTAGAGTATCTGACAGACCATTTTCAGAAGCAGGAATTCTGAAAGACCATCTTACCCTGTCTTGGCAAAGTATAGTGGTCACTTTCCTTGTGTCCTGCTATCCAGAAAGGACAGCATTTGTACTGTCAGCAGTTGAGGCAAGGGCAGTTCTTTGCCCAGTAGGCCATTTTGTGCCAAGAAGACAAACTTACAAATGGAAATGTCTTAGAAGCCCAACATTCTCTCAGGATCAAATTGGTGCTGCCAGGAGCAATTGTGTCTCACGTCAACAGAATTCTAAGTTATTTAAATGCCATATTCTCTAGGTCCATGAAGTGTTTGAAGATTACCTGTCCATCTGACCTATGCATTTATAAATCTGGATAACCTAACTAACATAATTATAGAGATGACAAGCATAGGTGACAATAACTCTGTAAGTCTTATCTACCTAAACAACCTAAGGACTAAGCTTCCTATATATATAAGGCAAACAGTCTGTAAGCAAATGTACAGTAAAAGGACAATGACTTTAAATTGTGACAATACACAAAATATCTTTAACAGAGGTAGGAATGTATAGTGCAATATGCAATATGATAATAATCCTAAATATATATCAGTATACAGAATATCTTAAACAGAAGTAGAACATACATACAGTATGACAGATATAAATTCACATTTGTATCAATATACAAATATTTCAAATAAGAGTAAAAATATGTGTACAATATAACAATCATAGTTCTGTATTTGTATCAATATACAAATTATCTTAAATAGGAATGTAAAAAGTTTATATTTGTATCAACATATAAGAATTCATAACAGTACAAAGGCTGCTATATTACTAAATTTGTTTACTAATGTATATGATAGTCTACCATAATATCTTATACCTATCCATTCCATTTCTTCTTTTCCCTTTTTTTTTTTTGAGACATATTTTCTTTCCTTAAGGAGAATACTGAGTTTAACAGTTTCTTTCACCCCCAACCCTAGAACTATTATCCATAACCCTGAGAAATATGAAACCTTAGGGATAAGGGGCATCGTTTTCTTAGAATTGCTTCCTGCTGTTTAGGGGGCAATGGTATCTCTGTTGGGTATTGTGATCAGATCGTTAAATCTCAGTTAGACTAACTGTAGATTCTGCAGCAACTCTCAGAGTAATGGGTAAGATTGTCTGAAATTCTGGCAAGAAGTGTAGTATGATGATGATTACCATGGCATCATTCTGGATTGGGTAGAGTTGTTGGGGCCCCATCTTCCTTCTGGAGACTTCAGAGATTGCTATTGGAAAAAACTTATTTTTTATCAGAATGGAAGGTTTGGATTTAAAGATGTCATGACTTGTAAGAAAGGATTCCAAGAAATCAAGAGTAAGCATGGAGAGAATTAGAATCTTGAAGATAATGGTCCCTTATAATTGGTTTCCTTCTGTCTCACACCAGAGGGCTCTTCTGATATGGGACTGAAGAATCTCTCAACCTTTTCTTTTATCAATATGCTTGGGTTTAGAGAAGGAGTGAGCCAATTCCATCTCCAAAGCCAGCTTGGTTTATAATTAAATTGGAACCACAACTATTCTAGATTGATAGAGATATAGATGTTAGATAGTGATATCTTACCCTGTGTAGATTGGTACCAATAGATTCTTTCTTTCTGTTGTAAACATCCGGATATCCAAGGCCTTATGATTTCTGGAAGATGGGTATTTCCATTATCCTGGAAAGACAAAAACAGAACCCTACCCCAATCTTTGATTGTTAAATTTTTCTTACAACCTGAAGAGATGTCACATTGGTGGATGGTCTTTTACTTCTCCTCATCAAGGGGTTTCTCCTGTTTGAATTGAATTTTTATTAATTTTGTTGGTATCCATAGCTTTTCTTCTGTGGAAACAAAAGCAAAACCCCTTCCCTAACGTAGGACATATCCAGGTTTCCATTCTGAGGTCAACACATCTTTGAAATAAACCGGTTGGTTTAGCTCAGGAGTTTTGTCTGTCATCAAATGTCTCTCCGCAGCTGTTGTTCCTTTCTCATCAGCATTGAGAAAATTCAAGATTAATAAAGCACTATGCAATCTATTTCTAGGAGTCATTGTTACCTGTTGCTGTTTATTTAGCATATCATTTAAAGTTTGATTGGATCTTTCTATGACTGCTTGGCCTGTGGGATTGTGTGATATACCTGTAACATGCTTTATATTGTAATAAGCAAAGAACTGTCTCATTTTATTGGAGACATATGCTGGGGCATTGTCTGTCTTAATTTGTACAGGTATTCCCATGATGGCCATAACTTCTAATAGGTGTGTAATCACAGAATCAACCTTTTCAGAACTCATAGGAGTTGCCCACTGAAATCCTGAATAGGTGTCAATGGTATGGTGTACATACTTTAATCTTCCAAATTCTGCAAAATGAAACACATCCATCTGCCAAATTTCATTTCTTTGTATACCTTTTGGATTGTTTCCTGCAGGTAATGGAGTTTGGTTATAGAAGAAACAAGTAGGGCATTTTTTCACAATATCCTTAGCTTGTTGCCAAGTAATGGAGAAATCCTTCTTCAAACCTTTGCTATTTACATGGTGTTTCTTATGAAATTCTGAGGCTTCTAGCACATTACCTATTAGTAACTGATCAATCTCATCATTTCCTTGTGCTAGACCTGGCAGACCTGTATGGGATCTGATATGTGTTAAATATATAGGATGTTCCCTTTTTCTGATGATTTCCTGCAATTATATGAATAATGAAGTTAATTCTGTATTATCAGGAATAAATTCAGCAGTTTCAATGTGTAAAACAACTCTCTTTGCATATTGAGAGTCAGTGACTATACTGAGGGGTTCTGTGAAGTCCATCAGTACCATAAGAACGGCATACAGTTCTGCCTTTTGTACAGAACTGTATGGACTTTGAACCACTTTGCTTAAGTCTCCTGATTTGTATCCTGCTTTCCCTGATTTATTTGCGTCAGTATAGAATGTGAGGACTCCAGAAATTGGCTTGTGTCATACAATGTGAGGAAGGACCCATTCAGTCTTCTTTATGAATTCTATTCTTTTGCTTTTGGGATAATGGTTGTTAATCTCTCCCAAAAAGTTACTGCAGGCTCTCTGCCAGTATTCATTATCTTTCCTTAGTGACAAAATTTCCTCATTAGTTAAAGGTACTACAATTTCTGCTGGGTCTATTCCTGTCAACTGATGAAGTCTTAATTTACCTTTCTGAATCAAATCAGAGATCTTTTCTATATAAGTCTTTAATTTCTTATTTGGTTTACATGGTAGGAATATCCATTCCAATATAATATCTTCCTTCTGCATCAAAATACCTGTGGGGGAATGTCTGGAGGGGAATATGACAAGAATGCATTTAAGTTCTGGATCCACACAATCCACATGTGCTTCTCAAATTGTCTTTTCTACTAGAGCCAATTCCTTCTCAGCTTCGGCTGATAATTCTCTAGGACTATTTAATTCTTTGTCCCCTTCTAGAGTATTAGCCAAATTTTGTAGTCCATCTTTGGGTATTCCCATGATACCTAATAAGTTGGGAATGCTTCCTAACAACTTTTAATCGATCTCTCCTCAGTTGTACCTTTTGGGGTCTAATTTTTTGTAACTCCATCTTATATCCTAAGTAATTAATAGAATCTCCTCTTTGTATTTTTTTCAGGAGCAATTTGCAGTCCCCGCAAGGCAAAACTTTTTTTTACTTCCTCAAACATGCTTTCTAATGTGTCTAACTTTGGATCGGCTAATAGGGTATCATCCATATAGTGATAAATTATGGATTGTGGAAACTTTACACGAATTATCTCCAATGGTTTTTGAACAAAGTATTGACATAAGGTAGGGCTGTTTAACATTCCCTATGGGAGGACCTTCCATTGATATCTCCTGACTGGCCGAGAATTGTTATAATTAGGAACTGTGAAGGCAAATTTTTCTCAATCATTTTCTTGTAAGGGTATGGTAGAGAAACAGTCTTTTAAGTCAATAACTATTATAGGCCATTCTTTGGGTAGCAGAGAGGGCAAGGGCATCCCAGTCTGTAGGGAGCCCATTGGCTGAATTACTTTATTAATAGCTCTCAGATCTGTCAGCATTCCCCAATTACCAGACTTTTTTTTTTTAAATAACAAATACATAAGAATTCCAAGGGCTGGTAGATTCTTCAATGTGTTGAGCATTTAACTGCTCTTGAACCAGCTATTCTAAAGCTTGTAGCTTCTCCTTTGTCAAAGGCCACTGTCCAACCCAGACAGGTTTATTAGTTAGCCATTTTAAAGGTAAGGCAGTTGGTACTTCTGAGAGTTCAACAGCAGTTGTGCTCTGTTTGTGTACATCCTGAATGGTTGGTGACTGTTTTTTATAGCATGTCATGATATTATTCCTAGAAACATGCATTGGCCTGTATTCCTTTTCTGAGAGTGTAGGAATTTTAATCTGGGTATTCCACTGTTGTAACAGATCTCGGCCCCATAGATTTACTGCTACATTTGCTACATATGGCTTCAGCCTTCCTCTCTGTCCTTCTGGCCCTATGCATTCAACCCATCTCGAACTCTGTTTTATCTGAGATAGGGTGCCAATTCCTAAAAGTTGGACATCTACCTCTTGAAGAGGCCAATTTGGATGCCATGATTTTGGTGTAATTACAGTCACATCCACACCTGTGTCTACCAGGCCCTCCAGAACCAAGCCATTAATTCGAATTCTAAGCTTTGGTCTTTGTTCATTTATGGAAGTCTGCCAAAATATTTGTTTTATTGTGTTCTTTGTAAACTGTGATTCATCTATCAGAGCTGTTTCATCATCCATTGCAGTATCAGTTTTTACATTAGGCATTGGTTTATTCAGTTGTCCTGGAGAGGAATGTCTTCCACAGTGGCTGGGAATGTTCTTACCACATTTGATTTGGGGGCCTGCAAGAGGCCCCCTGAGGTTTTTCCCACTAGTAAAGGGTTGCCTCATGTATCTATTTTTGATCTGCACTCACTGGTCCAATGTCGGCCTTTGCCATATCTTCTACATAATCCAGGAGGTGGTTGGGGTCTTCTGTTTAGGCTATTCCTAGAAGGAGTATTACTTCTAGGATTACCCCATGTACAGTTTTTACTTATATCACCTGGTGTACCACATTTAAAACATTTGGGGCCTTCTTTCACCTCTGGGTTTGTCTCTCCTATCCAAGCCTCATTACTGTAGTTAAGAGATTCAACACTATTAGTATACTGAATCCATTCTTCCAAAGGAGCTGATCTGATCTTTAATGGTGTAAGTATTCTTTTGCATTCTGCATTAGCATTGTCAAATGCCAAGGACTCAGTTAATACTTTTAATTCTTTATCTGATACAGCTTTTGTTATAGCTGTGTTCAGCCTTTGTAAAAAATCAGTGAAGGGTTCATGTGGTCCCTGAAATATCTTTGTGTATACCTCAGTTGCTTTTCCAGGTTC